>NC_134406.1:94603437-94710937 GCF_038048845.1 Mixophyes fleayi
TATTCCGCCTCCATGGACTTCCTGTTGACATTGTTTCTGATCGTGGGTCACAATTTATAGCACAATTTTGGAAATCCTTTTGTACCCTGCTTGGAATCAAGATTAGCCTGTCGTCTGCATACCACCCTCAGTCTAATGGACAGACTGAAAGGGTTAATCAGTCCTTGGAGCAGTTCTTACGATGCTACACTTCCGAATTTCACGACAACTGGTCATCCTTATTGCCCTGGGCAGAATTCGCCTATAACAATTCATATCATTCATCTACGCAAATCTCGCCATTCTATTGCAACTTTGGTTTCCATCCCAGGTCCAATTCCTTGTATTCTCTCAGATCCGCTGGTATTCCGGAGATTCGTTCCACAGCTGCTGACCTCCAGGTCATTTGGAAAAAAGTGCAATTCGCTTTAAGACGGGCCTCATTTTCTGCGAAAAAAAATTCTGATCGCCACCGTACAACCTGCTCCCTTAAAGTGGGCCAGAAAGTGTGGCTTTCTACACAAAATATTAGGCTCAGACAGCCTTGCAGGAAATTGGGTCCTAAATTCATCGGTCCGTTTCTCATTATTAAGCAGATCAATGCCGTGGCATTCAGGTTGAAAATTCCTGGGTCATTAAGGATACCAAACACATTTCATTGCTCTTTGCTTAAGCCTGTACTATACCCAAGTCAATCCCAGCTTCCAAGTCCACATGTACAGAATCGGAATAAGCCTCAAAAATACATAATTCAGAAGATTCTCGATTCTAAGAACGTGCAGGGCCATGTACACTTCCTGGTACAGTGGAGGAATCGCGGCTTGGAGGAGCGGTCCTGGGTCCCGCGGAGAAAACTTAATGCTACAAAACTTTTAAGAGAATTTTTCAAAAAATTCCCTAAAAAAACCTGGGTGTCGGGGTTCCTTTACCCCTCCTCAAGGGGGGGGGTAATGTCAGGAGCCGCGGCGGTGAAAACCTGTTTGGACTGATTACCTGTGTATGACCCCTTGCCTGGATTTGACCCTGCCTGTGTATCCTGTGTATCCTGTGACCCTGACCCTCTTGCCTGTATCTGGACCTTGCTACCGTGCTTGTGACCCTTGACCCTGGATCATGTATTGGATTCCCTGTCTGCTGCCAGCCCTTGACCCTTGCCTGGACTTCACTCCGCTTACCTGGGTTCCCCCTAGTCGGTACACACTTCACGACCCTCTGCTAGTCTGCGGCCAAGTCTGTCCCCACCACTAAGGGCTCCAGTGAACACCTGACTGGCAGAGCAGACTCCGGGTTGTGCTGTACCGGCTAGAGGGGTTCCTAACAGTAGTGGGTAGATTTGGGCCAGATAAACCCGGTATCTCCACAGGGTCAACAAAATCTCCATTTATATTGATCTTGGCCATTGGGTTGGTATATAAGGCACAGGTCAGCCAAAGCCCCACAGGACCTATTCCCAAGTGACCCAGCATTCCCAGAATAAAGTCCCAGTCAACCCTTTCAAATGGCTTTTTTTGGTGTCTGTGAACAACAAGATCGAAAGAATATTTGAAGAGGAGGCATAATGAACAAAATGTTATATTTTGGTGGTGCTGTCCTGAGCCTCTCGACAGAGGACATAGCCCACATGATCAGGATGGATTAATTTAGGTAAGATAAGCTTCAATCTATTAGCTGAGTTTAGCTTATAATTTGATGTCCACATTGAGTAGGAATATGGGTTTATAGCTGGGACACTGAGATTGATCTGTAACAAATTTACCTATTCCATGCTCCAGCGCTGCTCTGTCCGTCCCGATCCCGGCACTTCCAGGTGGCGGGTCACATTATCCGCCTGTCGGGTGAGTATTTTGAAATGCCTAACACTATTTAGACACTGCACTGACACTCAGCCTGTGTCTGTGTGTCTGACTTCTGCATTGTCTGTGCTTTTGCCTTACTCCTTGTGAGTGTTTTTCTGCTTGGATCTCCTGTGTACCGTTCCTTGCCCGTCTGACCTTGAATTACTGGATTTTCTGTGTACCAAACTTGGCTTGTCTGACTACGCATTGCTGGATCACCTGTGTACCGAACTCGGCTCTTCTGATTACACATTACCTGACCACACAGTATTCTTTTTGCCGGACTCCCTGTGCTAGATCCTTGCTTGCCTGTTCATTCTGCAGTTCATGCAGTGTACCTGAGTCCAGTGCTATCATTACCTGTGCGCTAGTTTCTGGGTACGTCATCCACCCTTTAGCCTAGTGTTACCTCCTGAGACAGTCCAGGGGACCCTGACCTGCGAGTTCTCTGTAGCAAAATCCATCCCGTCTTGCAGCGGTTCTTGGTGAATACCGAGGAACTTGTTAGACTCTGCAAACCCTGGTCTGACAGTGCCAATTATGATTAGCACAGGTCCCTCTTCCTGCAGAGTATAACAGGATCCTTACCCTCCTTGGGTAAAACTGTGATATGTGCTGTCAGAGAATGTTTATAAGTGTGTTTGGTGTGAGATAGCATTAAAAGCCTGAAGCATTAGAGCGCCAAGCTTTTCTTTGACCATTTTGTAATAATAAATGTTGAGACTGTTTGGTCCAAGGCTTTTCCCAGATTTGGGTTGTTTTAATAGTTTCTTCTAGCTCCCCAGGTGAGAAAGGTCGATCCTGTAGTTAACTATTGTCGTCAGTAAGGGTGAGAAAAGTAATCTCTCTTAGGTAGGATGAGATATTTAATTTTCAAAGGGACTGGTCAGTAACTGAGGCATCTTTGGGTATATTGTAAAGTTTAAAGTAATACTTATGGAACGCCACCGCTATCTCAACTGATGAGTAACAGTACTTCCCTGTATAGTTTTTGATATGTTGGATATATATCTGGGCTCTTTGAGCTGCGAGTGCTCTGGTAAGAAGTTTTCCTGGTTTATTTCCTTAATGGTAGAACCAGTTTTGGCATTTATCAAGTTCAAGTTTCAATTCATCTGGTAATAACTTGCTTGTTTCAGCTAGTTCAGTGGAAGTTGGTACATCGAGGGAAGCTTTATGGCTAGTTTCTAGGGTCTTACTTTTTTAAGAAGTGCATCTTTTTGTTCTTCTTTTTGTTTTTCATAATTGTACCAATTTGTATGAGTTTCCTTCTAATGACACATTTGTGGGCTCCCCGAACAGAAGCTATGGAAATGGCAAGGGTGTCATTAAACAAGATATATTCATCCAGTGCTGCATCCAATTGAGATTTACAGTAGGTATCCCATGATTAATAGCTCATTAAGCCTCCAGGTAAATGATCTGGGACCCGACGGGGCTAATGAAAGGTGCATGTATACTGTGGCGTGATCAGACCATGTGACTGGGCCTATAGTGATGTCCTTGATCATGAGTAAGTGTCTGTAAGATTGGAAAAGGTAGTCAAGTCTGGAGTAAATTCCATGTCAGTGGGAGAAGAAGGTAAAGTCTCAGTCTATGGGGGGCTTGAGACGACCAGCTGGTGCTTGTGCAGGTTACATCTCACCTTGTGATGCACCTTGCCTTAATGCCTACCAGCACCTGAAGATGCATTGATGTCAGGATTGAGCGCCCAGTTGAAGTCGCCAGGATCCCTTCTCTTATGGAGTCCACTTGGTCTAAAAGATTGTCTAGAAAAATAGATTGAATAGATTGACCTTGATTAAGCATATATGATAACAAAAAATTGGAGAAAAAATTTATATTTTAGCAGTAATCCCCTACCTTCCAGGAGTCTATGTGTAACAACTTCTTGGATAGGCAAGTGTTTGGAGATGAACATGGCTACTCCCAATATTTTGCTGTCTTTATTGCAAATAAGTATGGGGGTAAGCACAACTATGTTAAATCGGTGCCACGCCTTGTTTGAAATGTGTTTCTAGTAAAAAAAAAATAGCACTTACCTGCTAGAAGATCTCTCAATAAACTTTTTTCAGGGATGTTTAGGCCCTTGGCATTTAGAGCAATCTTAAGTGTGTCCTTCATTTTGAAGTTACCAAGGATGGCAGCAGGAGCTTGCCCTATATCATGTCAACTTTAACAAACTGGCTTACGTTGGAGGCCCATGGTAGGGACTAGGGGTGACAGAGAAGAAAAGTTTGAGGGAATAAAAATACGCAAACAGTATCATAAATGGATACATATAACAAGAAAAAGTAAAAAGTAAACCTCTCCTATGAGTCATGGCAAGTCTTAGCTTGCCCATGATCCGGAGATAACCTGTGTGATTTGGGGGTCACTGGGGGTCTGTGACAGAAACAACCACAGTACAGAAGTTATTATGCATGACATAGCTTAAAATCTCAAAGGAATGAGAGTGTACTAAGAAACAACAAAAGAAACACAAACAAAGCGCTGAATTTTATATAAAGATTGTAGTGGCAACTGCCATCACTCTCCATGAGAACAGTAGGGATGCAAAAATATTAAATAAACCATGTTAGAAGAAACATAGGACTAACCTTACGAGATGTAGATCTAACACATCAGATATTTGCGTGAAGAGCACTCTTCTGCAGGACAAATATATCTTAAAAAAAAAAATGAAGAGGCAACAAACAATACAAAGAAAAAACCAACAGTTGAGCAACAAAGAAGAGAACAACAAGATATGATTGTAACACATACAAGTAATATGAAAGGTCTTCACAAGGTTTGTAGAGGCAAAAACAACTGTCCTGATTTCCCATGTGCCATCAGAGTTTGCAGTAGTTTGATGTCTCTTTGGGTCTCTTTTAGGCCTGCCACGTTGTTGAAATCTTTCTTCTCCAGGAAGAGCAGCTGACAGAAGGAAACATGAATGAGATTCCTGCCACTCTGGGAGCAAGATCGTTTGGATCTCTAAGGTGGAGCAAAAGGCCGAGTGGTCTGACAGCTCTCAGAGAACAGCAGATTTCCCGTTATGAGTTACTTGCAGTTGAAAGGGAAATCTCCATTTGTACTTAATATTGCTCTTATATAACTCATCCATGAGGTGCTTCAAGAATCTCCACAGTTGAAAAGTGTGCCACGAGAGGTTTTGAAAAACCTGGATCTCATGACCGTCAAATTCAAGGCCCTCAAGGAATCTCACTTTTTATAGGATCTCCTCTTTTTGCGAACAATAGTGCAGCCTGCAGAGCCCGCGGTGTCAAACGTGATCAGATTTTAAGGGTCTCACTCTAATATCTCATTGAAAAGCTTAGTGAGGACATCTATGAGGCCTTGGGTTGGAATGTCCTCAGCGATTCCTCTAACATGCAGGTTATTTCTGTGTGCTCTATTATCTAGATCATCTATTTTTGTTGTAGCTTCTTGGCCAGGTTCACAACTATAGTCTGTAAGTTAGTATGTCTTTCATCCACTGCTTCTTTGCTTTCCTATAAGGTTAATAGCCGTTGACCCAGTGTCAGGCGCAGTCTCCACACTACCTCTAGTACTGGAGACGGCCGCCCAACTCTCCCCGAACACTTCTTACTCCACGTATGGCCTCACGCTGCACGCGCATGCACAGTGAAGCCTCGCTTCCCGTTGCTAGGCATCGGGACGCGCCATCTGTTGGCAGTCAGCGTATCTGACCACCGACTTCCCGGGGGCCAATGGGGTTTGGTTGGGCTTTATGTATTGCTGCCTCTGGCACCACTAGGGTATTGGTTCCTACCAGCAGCATCTTATTGTCTCAGTGTCTTTTCCTGTTGTGACCCGGCTTTTCTCCTCTGACCTCCCTTTGGTTTTCGGTTTGTACCTCGCTACTTGTTCTGGTTCCTGACTCCTGGCTAGCCTTTGACCATTCTTCAGATCTTCCCTTGTACTTCGATGCTCGTTTGGTTCAGACCCGGCTTGATTGACTATGCTCTGTCCACTCCGTTACTACGCTGGTGGCTAACCTGGAGGACCACGACCTACGTACCCTCTTGCAGCGAAGTCCAAACTCCCTTGCGGGGGTCCCTAGTGAACACTGGGGTTGCGTTAGACTCCGTGCCTCCTTGCTCAGCAGCGCAGATACCAGCTAGTAGCTATCCCACAGCTTGTGACAGCATGACAGTATACACTGGTCAAGAAGATGAGTGGCCAGGAAGAACCCTCCGCTCGAGATCTTCTGCTCCACCTTGTTCAACCAGTGGACCAGCAAGAGTCAAATCAGGCCCAGCTACTACAGTGCCTCCAGGTAGTTGTATCTCACCTAGATACCCTTCAAGTTTCCTTGCCAGCAAGCCCAGCAGCTGTGGCGGTCACAGTCTCTACTTCGACCGCTGCTTCCACGGTCAATACTTCTGCTTCCAGGGGTCTGCGCATTCACTCACCTGAGAAATTCGACGGTACCCCAGGAGATGCCAAGGGTTTCTTAATCAATGAGCTATCCAATTCGCAATGGCTCCTGAGAATTTCGGTTCTGAATGTATTAAGGTGGCATACCTCATTTCCCTACTCACAGGCCAAGTTCTAGCCTGGACTTCTCCCTTCTGGGAAAGGAATGATTCTATGTTACAGAACATCTCCCTCTTATCGAGAATTTTCAGAAGGTTTTCGATGAGCTGGGCCGAGTCTCTTCTGCAACTTCTGGTTTACTAGCTCTTCAGGTCAATATGCGGTACAATTTCGGACCTTAGCCCCCTTGACTTACAATTTCAGACCTTAGCCTTTTGACATGGGCTTAATGAACACATCAAAGATGATCTGGCCAATCGTGACCTTCCAGATAATCTGAACGTGTATATACGTCACCGGGAACGCTCCCAGGAGAAGGAACATTACCCCTCTCCTAGTCTAGCTCTTCAGTTTCAGTCAACAGTGTTTTTGATTGAAAAAGTAACTTTATTTGTATAAATGTACAAAAAACACATGATACATTACATTCAAGTGTATGCAGTACACCGTGAAACATAATCATTCATACATTTTAGTACAATATAAGGCATAAAGTGACATCCTACACTATATATTGAGTACTGCACTAACCATGCAAACTTAAACAACATAACATATTCAAAAAGCAATGGATGTGAGGGGACGGTAGGTGAGAGGGGTAGGGTGGAGAAGTCACAAGCCCGAAGCTTTATTGAGGACAGACACAAAAATAGAGAAAGGTGCATAAATTAAGGCAAGATATTCAACAAAACTTTAAACAATGATGGGGAAATGGGTTGGAGGGGGTAAGGGGAAGAGACACAAGCCCAAACTTTTAATGAATGAACAGACACATAGGGGGAGAATGGGAACAGGGAAACTTGCGACAGTCCTGGATGGTCATCTATCTTCTCCCGCTTCAAAATGAGGCAAATCCTGGCAAGCCACATAGCATCCTTAAAACACTTCATGAGGAGCCAGGCCTTCTGGATTGCCCCAGGAAATAATCCATAAAATACCGAATGGCATGAAAGGCAAGTCCTGAGCACACAGTCCTTAAATTCATGTTCCAAGGCATCCAACAGTGTCTGTGCAGTGGGGCAGTTCCAAAAAAATATTTTGTGCTGTTTCCCTTCTGGTGATACAAAAGGGACAGTGAACATATCTGCACAGGTTCTGGGAGTGCTTGAATGTCTTGAGAGGCAGATCCCCCTGGATAGCCATCTATGCAATGTCTTTATGCCTACTAGTCAGCCTCTTAGAACCCACATTCTTCCACACATGTTTGGCTGCAGCAACAGGGAGCCCTGGAACAGACTCCATAATGTCTTTCACTCTAATGAGCTTGTGGACAGTTTTTGGCTTCCACAAGACTGGTTTAAATCCCTCCAGATGGTGCTCCCTCACAAATTGTCCAACATCCAGGTAAATCCAAGGTGTAGTCTGGTTGTAAGGGAAGGAGCTGTCCCACTTCTCCCAACCAAGGGTCCTCCAAAGAGGCAGGAGGAAAAAGCGAGACATGGACTTCCCAGCAGAGAAAATGTTCTTTTCAATAAGAGTTCTGCAGATGCAGTTACAAACGAAGAAGGCTCGCAGCATGGTGGAGATATCCGGGATCCCTTTCCCACCTTTGATGGGCTCCTTGTACTGAACCGACCACTTCCCTCTGTCCATTTTGGAGCCACAGATGAAGTGGAAGACTGTCCTCATGATGGTCTTGCAGACAGCAGCAAGAGGTGACCAAACTTGGGCCGTGTACTGCAGAACGGGGAAAATCTCGTTGCGTAGCACCAGTGCTTTACCTTCGATGGTAAGGTCTCTGAGGCTCCACAAGCCAATCTTTTGTCTGACTGTTGCCAGTCTCTCTTCCCAACACTTCAGGGCCGCCTCCTCTCCACCAAACCAAACTCCAAGAAGTTTGATGAAGTCCGACTTGATTGTGAAGGGGAATGCAGTGGGGGATGTCAGGTGCCACTGCCCGAAGAACATCGCCTCTGACTTCCCGCAGTTGACTTTTGTCCCTGAAACTCGGCCAAAGTTCTCACAGATCTGGGCGAGTTCTGTCACCGAACGCTGGTCAGCGCAGAAGACAGTGACTTTGTCCATGTAGAGCGAACACTTGGCCTCTAGACGGTCTGGACCCGGTGCAGTGATGCCTCTTATCTCTGGATTCCACCTGATTCACAAAAGCTCTATATAATAAACAAAAAGAAAGGTGAAAGAGGGCAGCCTTGTCTGATCCCAGACATAACTGAAAAGGGGTCAGTCTTCCAGCCGTTCACAAACACCAAGCTGTAAATGTCAAGGTACATCAGGTTAACATAAAAACAAAACATATAAACCAATCCAAATCTCCACAAAACCCTATGCATAAAATCATGAGAAACACGATCAAAGGCCTTCTACTGATCAAGACTGACCACGGCCATGTGTGCATAGGGATCTTTGATGTAATGGACAGTGTCCCTCAGCAGCGCAATGCTGTCTGCAATCCTGCGACCAGGAATACCACAAGTCTGATCCGGATGGCAATTTGCCCAATGTCAACCTTTAGCCTGTTGGCTAGTACCTTGGAGAGATTCTTGTAGTCCATGTTGAGGAGAGAGATGTGCCGCCAATTTTCAAGTTCACTTATATAGGATCGAAATCAGTCCCTCTCTCAGGGTAGGAGGCATTCTGCCCTCCACCTTCATTTCCTCATACAGCTCTAGCAGGTCCGTGCCAATGAGGTCCCACAGCGCTACATAGAGCTCCACTGGGAGACTGTCACTGCCCGGGGTTCTACCCAGCTTAAAGGATCTAGTGGCAGAGTGCAGCTCACCCAACATCAGAGGGGCATCCATGGCTTCTTTACCTGCAGGATCAATAATGTTAGTGATACCTGACAGGAACAATTCAGAAACATCAGTGTCGATGTTCTTAGGGAAGTAGAGGTTGCTGTATTAGTCTGTGACGACTCTCATGATGCCCTCTTTCCCCTTTATGGGAATGCCGGTCTCATCCCACAGTTCAGTCAGGGACATGTGGCCAGAGTGGAGTTTTCTGAAAAGAAAGAGTTACATTTCTCACCCTTTTCCAGGCTCTGCACCTTGAAATGGAAGACGATGCACATGAACTCCTCATTGAAGTGCCTTTCAGGCCTCCCATGGCCTCCGCCAGGTCATCCTTCACATCCCAGCCACAAAGCCAGAGATCCAGCAGGGACTGCAGCTGACGCTGCAGCCTCCTGAAGTTTCTCTCCATTTCACATGCATGTTGCCTTCCCTTAGCCTGAAAGAAACTGTGAATCTTGACCTAGACATATTACCACCAGTTAGACATGCAATCAAAGTACAAAATTTATCTTTTGTTCCACGTGATATAGGCTTCCCTCAGCTCCTCCAACACATCCTCTCTCTCCAGCAGAGCTCAATTCAATTTCCAGGCGTCTGGTCCGGGAGGAAAACCCCCTCGAAAAGAATGGTCCTGTGGTCCGAGAAGAAGCAGGGAACCATGACATGCCTGTTCTGCCTTACTGCTCTCGAGGTAAACCCAAAGTCAATCCAGGAATGCACTGAGCAATCGAGGCAGCTTAAAGTATAATTTACATAGCCAACCCCCATGGATCCCCCTGCATCCCGCAAGGTTGCTTCGGCTACCATCTTCTGCAGCAACCTAGAAGAAGCATCAAGTTTAGCAGTGCTGTTAGTACTACGTCCTTCCTACTCTATAGGACAGTTTAAATCCCCGACCAACACTACCGCCCTGGTGGTCGCGAGCTGGGCCCGCAGGGTCTGGAAAAGCTCCAAATGCTCATTCTTACCAGGGGATGCATACACACAAATTAGCCTGATAGACTCACCTGCCCAAGAGCCATCGACGATAAGCAATCTGCCGCAGACAAGCTCCTGAACGGAATTCAGGTTGAAAAGGCTTCCCCTGATAAGTATTGTGACCCCCGTAGAATAACAGTCACTCCTCCAGACCAATAGGAGGGCCCATGAGACCACTGCCTACCCAGATGTCTTTAAGAACTAGAGAAAGGCAAAGAACATTCCTGCAACATGTAAACATCACATTTCTGGCTGTCAAGGAAGATAAACACAGACTGACGTCTAATCTTATCCTTCACACTCCTCACATTAATGATAAAAACAGAAAAGTTAGCCTCCTCCTTAGTTTCAGTCACCAGTTACACTTCCTGTGGAACCCATGCAATTAGGTCGCTCTCATCTTTCTCAGGAGGAACGTGACAGATGTATTAGAAACCGGCTTTGTCTTTATTGTAGAGAATCTGGTCACATTTTGTCTTCATGATCTAAGAGCACGGGAAATGTCTCATCCTAAGCAATGATAGGATCCTGGTCCATTACCTCCTACTCCTCTAAAGACAACAAATTTCTTATGCCAGTAGTTCTTTTTTCTCCGAATGGCCCTCAGCTATTGCCAGCCTTCATGGATTCTGGATCCGCTGGAAACTTAATATCCACCGAGCTGGCTACCAAGCTCCATCTCTTCATCCAAACTTTGCAACAGCCTTTGGTCCCAACTGTGATTGATGGTAATCGTGTCGTCAACGGCTCCATCAGTCACATTACCAGTTCCTTGCGGCTGTCCGTAGGAGCTCTCCACTCTGAATGGTTTCCTATTTATTCCTCAGTCCATCAATCTGCTGATTTTTGGTCTACCTTGGGTTAGGGCACATTCTCTGCATTTTGATTGGCTCCGTGCTCAAGTCATCTCCTGTGAACCTACCTGCAAACATAAATGTCTATCCTCTGTACTTCCTGTTAAGGCCTCAGTTTCTTGCCTTGCTTCCACTCCTCAGCCTAGTCTTCCGGAGACCTATACTGAATTTCTGCACGTCTTTAGCAAAGCAGCCGCCAAGTACTTTCTGCCTCACCGATCCTGAGGTTGTCCCATCGATCTTAATCCTGGCAAGAGGATTTCTAGGGGCAGAGCATTTTCCCTTTCTTACCAGAGACTCAGGCTATGGCTGAATATATTTCTGAACACCTTGTATGCAGGTTTATCCATAAATTGAATTCCCCCGCTGAGGCTGGATTCTTTTTTGTCAAGAAGAAAGATGAATCTCTCAGGCCTGGTACTGATTACCGTAAATTGAATGCCATTACTGTTAAGAACCGCTATCCCCTTCCTCTTATAACGGGACTTTTTGATCGTATCTGTGGCGCCCAAATTTTTACTAAATTAGACCTCAGGGGAGCCTACAACTTCATTCTGATTTGCCAGGGCGACAAATAGAAGACTGCCTTCAATACCAGGGATGGGCACTACAAGTACCTTGTCATGCCCTTTGGACTCTGCAATGCCCTGGAGGTCTTCCAGGAATTTATTAATAAAATTATTCGCGACTTGTTATATTCATCAGTGGTGGTTTAACTTAATGACATCTTGATCTTTTCTCAAGATCTTCCCTCACGTAAGCATGTCTAGACAGTACTTTCCAATCTCCGAGAGAACCACTTGTATTGTAAGTTGAAAAATGTTTGTTTCCTCGGATACTTAATTTCTGGAGTGAAGTTGCTGTTGGATCCCAAGAAAATGAGGGCTATTCTTGCTTGGCCTCAACCCTTCGGCCTTAAAGCCACAAGTTTCATCGGTTTCTGCAATTATTACCGACAGAGAACTTTTCCTCCTTAATCGCACGGATTACTTCTCTCACCCGCAAGTGGGGACATGCTAAAGACTGGCCTTAAGACGCTATCGCCACCTTTATAACCTTGAAGTAAGCATTTTGAGATGCCCCTATTCTGAGACAACTGGATCAGCTTCAAACGTTTTTCTTGAAGTGGACGCTTCCTCTGTGGGGTGGGGGCCGTCCTTTCACAGAAGAATTCCACTGGAGCCTTCACTCCCTGTGGATTACTCTCCAAGAAATTCTCTCTTTACGAGGCTAACTATGGCATCGGAGATAAGGAACTTTTCGCTATCAAGGTAGCTTTGGAGTAGTGGCGGTATCTTCTAGAAGGAGCCCTTCAGTCTATTATGTTTTTTGTGGATCACAAGAATCTCACATCTTTACAGTCAGCGCAATGCCTGAATCCACGGCAGGCACGATGGTCACTTTTTTCTCGGGTTTCCAACTAATCTTGACCTATCATGTGGGTTCTAAGAATGCCAGGGCTGATGCCCTTTCTAGGTCCTTTGATCCGTCCGATTCCTGCCCTCCAGATCTTAAAACTATTATCAGCCCACTCAAGATTCTACCTTTGACCAAGTCCTCCCTGAAGACTCCTCCTTTTGGGCATTCATTTGTGGATGTTCACCTTCGCCCCAAACTTTTAGCTTGGGCCCATGACTCCAAATTTGCCAGTCACGCTGGCACCTGGAAAACTATTGCTCTTCTGTCCCGCAATTAGTATTGGCCTTCCTTAAGCTCTGATGTTCATAAGTTTGTAGCTGCTTGTGACGTTTGTGCACACCATAAGACCCCCAGGTGGTCCCCTGCCGGTTTTCTTCTATCCCTTCTGGTTCCAGAATCACCATGGACCAGTATCTCTATGGACTTTATTACGGACCTTATAGTCATGGTTTTAACGCTATTTGGGTTAGTGGACCGCTTTTCTAAATGGGCGCACTTCGTCCTTCTTCAGAAGTTACCTTATGCTTCGGAACTTGCTCTTCTTTCCATCAAGAATGTCTTCCATCTTCATGGTTGATCCTGAGAGATCATTTCTGATTGGGGTGTACAATTTATCTCCAAGTTTTTGAGATCTTTTTGTGGTCATCTTGGGTTAAAATTCTGGTCATCCAGTTAAAATTCTCTTCAGGATATCATCCACAGACCAATGGTCAAACCGAGCGGGTCAACCAGGATTTGGAGACCTTTCTTCGTTGTTATTGCTCCGACCACCAAGTCTCCTGGAGTGATCACCTTTCTTGGGAGGAATTTTCGCATAATAACCATCAGCACGAATCCACCATAGCATCTCCATTCTTTACCGTCTTTGGCAGACACCCTATTTTACCTACCCTCTCTGACGAATCCAGAATATTCATACCTGCAGTACAAGAAGTAATCCGTGACTTCTCCAAGATGTGGACCGAGGTACAGGCTAAATTACTATGAGCTTACTAAATTACTACAAGCTTCGAACCAGCACAAACACTTAGCAGATCGCCATTGCAGAATTCATCCGGTTTTACATGTAGGGGACAAGGTGTGGTTGTCCACCCGTAACTTCAAACTCAGGCTTCCATCTATGAAGTTTGCACCAGGCTACATTGGTCCCTTCAGTATCTCGCAGGTTATCAACCCAGTCACTTACAACCGTCGACTACCTTCCTCTTTTCGTATGCACAACTTGTATCATATCTCTTTATCTCAAACCTTTAGTTCCAACGAATTTTCCAAAGATCATCTTCTACCTCCCCCCATTAGGATGGTCCTGGGTGACGAGTATGATGTAGAACGTATCCTGAATTCTCGTTCAATTCGTGGCATAGAACAGTTCCTCATCCATTGGAAGGGTTACGGCCCAGAGGAAAGATCTTGGGTCAGCAAAAAGGACTTTCATTCACCTCATCTTCTTTTCAAGTTTCTCAAGGACCAGTCCACTCTTTGTTCTGCTCTGGAGAGGAGGGAGGGGGGTACTGTCAGGTGCCATCTCCGCACTGCTTCTAGTGCCAGTGATGGCCGCCCGACTCTCCCCAAACACTGTGTCCCGTTGCCTAGCAACGGGGGACTTCCAGCTCCTTGTATAGCCTCACTATGCACGCTCATGCGAAACAATGGGATGTATTGCCTAGCAACGCGTCCTAGTTGTCTTCTGTTCTTCTTGTCCAGGAGGACCCCCTTGTTGCTTGTAGTCTTCTGTTCTTATTGGCCAGGAGGGCCCCCTTGCTTCTTGCAGTATTCTGTTCTTCAGGCCAGGAAGGCCCCCATAATTGTAATCCAACCCGGAAAATGCTTAGTTAAAAAATAAAAAAATGACAGACGATGCAGGAACAGCTTGTACACTGTACAGGCTCCAATATGCAAGGATTATAACAGAGCCGCAAGCTATATTTATAGTCTAAGGGATTTTCCCATGCTGTCATGGAGAAATCCCTTAGACTATAAATAGACCTCGCGGCTGTGCTAAACTCATTGTGCATCAGAGCATGTACAGTGTACAAGATGTTCCTGCGTCGCTGAAATAATTGGACCTTGATTCATTTACCGCCTGGACTCTTGGTTCATTATATATGTGTCAGCATTGGAAACAAGCGGTCTCATGTCAATGTTGTCCTAATTGCTGCTCTACAAGCTTTCCCCTATGGGAAATGGTATCAAAATTTATCAGCTGCTTGCACTCCTATGGGTCCTGTAGATAGTGAGCAGCATTTGTCTGCTGAGAAGCAGGTGATGGTGTGTGCTGTGAAAAACTGCTGTGCACTTGTCAAGCTGCATACACCTCACGGCAAACAGAAAGCTCAGTGCTAGTATCTCACAAAAATGTTAACCAGTCCTTCACTTTGCTGTAAGAGGGAGTCTGAAATGGACAGACTGTGTATAAAATCTGTTGTTGACTTGAAATATTCGGCTTAATTGTGGGATCCCCCAAGCAAGGCCTGCTAGTATCTGTTCGAGCACTGAGAGTAGCCTAGATCCCTGCAACATTATGCTGGGTGGGATATACCCGCTTTCAAACAGTCTAGAAAGTCCACTAGTTGCACCGGCGCCCAGGGAAAGCCGCAGGGCATATTGTGCCCCCCAAAGTTAGACTCAGAGGGAACTCACGGCAGTCGATGCGATATTGTCGCATCCATTCAGCTCAGGTACTAGGCCACGTCCCCCGTCCATTTGTATTTCTACTTGTATAATGTTATAGCTTATGTGAATTATGTCTACACTGTTTGTATTATTGCTTTGTATGGCGCTGCAGAATTTTGTTGCACCACATAAATAACCTAAAATAATAATAATAATAATAATAATAATAATAATAATAATAATAATAATATTTAAAGAGTCAATCATTTCCTTTTGAAACGTTCATGTTTGAAAGTTAATATGAAGACCTCAAGTTATAGTAGAAAGATATCACAATGTGTAATGTTAATATGTAATAACATTTAACAGTAATTTAGTCTTTTAATAGAGGTGCTCAGGCTTGGCTTTCTGAAAACCGAACCCCTTGAACATCGCCAATCCGAGTACCGAACTTTCCAACTTTCTCTGATCTAAATTGAGGCAAAACGTCCATACGTACCTCCCTCTCCAGAAGATCCAGCACCACGCTCACACAGAAACAGGGGTAGTATTCTGACTCAATAACCAGGCTGAAAGTGTAAGGCTCCTGAGACAGTTCCTTTGTGTATGTCTGTATTGAACCAGTACTTACACCAAGAAATGTTGTCAGACCCAACTAAAGAGGCACATTTGAAGAATCCAGATAAAAGGTTTATTTCTAGCTGATATTCTTGTAATTATGCACAATTAGGAGGTGAAAACATGATAATTTGCCAGAACTCAACAGGAAACAACTGAAGACTAAAATGGCAGTTACACAATGAACTAAAGATAAAATGAAGGAAGGGCTAATAACATCACAACCTAGCTACAGGGAATCAAGAGGGACAAATTTAACAAGAAGCAAGGCTTTGCAATATTAACATGACAGTAACTTAACAGCATATGAAAGACATATATATTGTGGGACATGACAGGTAGAAGTGCTCTTGTCACTCTCCATTATCCAGTGACATAGCTCACACAGAAACAGGGGTAGCAGTGTTCTTGTCACTCTCCAGTCTCCAGTGACATTGCTCAGTGACATTGCTCATACAGAAACAGGAAGGGTAGCAGTGTTCTTGTCACTTACAAAAATTGACTGGAAATGACTGGAAAGTAATGTTATTGAGGTTAATAATAATGTATACACAAAAAATAAGCCAGATTATGTTATTTTAGCATTTTTAGCAATTTTTGTTAAAAATAAATAAATACAGATCCAAACCCAAAACCAAAACACGTGAGGGCGGTTTTGCCAAAACCAAAACCAAAGCACAAAGTTAATACAGATCCAAAACAAAATCAAAAACAAAACACGGGGGGTCAGTGAACATATCTAGCTTTTACCTTATATATATATATATATACATATATTATTTATATTAACATTCTGGGCTTACATTATTTTCGATTGGATGGGTAATGGTACTTATGTCATGATATGGTGCATGGGCAGTCCTGGGCAGTGTACCACTGCCAATAATAACTCCTCTTGGAATTTGGAACATTCGTGTTTTGTTTTTCTGTTTTTTTATTGTTGTTGTTAATAGTATATATGTAAGGAGAACCGTGAATTGGGAAGTGGTTGCATCAGCATTAATAATTCATACACTGAGGACTTCTATTGCCCTGGTCTGGCAGAGCATAGGTCCAAGCACTGTGGGGGAACAGTGTTACCCATAATAGACAATGATGCAAATAATAATAACAATTAAACATGCTATAATGCAACTTGAAGTTGTGGAGAATTTTTAGTCCCAACCCTTAGCATGTTACACTCAGAGATTACTACACTGTATAAATCGAAAAACTAACTGTACAACATTGTTAGGTAATATAATAATGAAGCTCTCTGGGCTCATTGAGTTCAAATTGTGAATGTCCTTCGGACATTTGTGAAGAGAAGAGGAAAATGAAAGAGCAGTTGGTAAAAGAAGGAACATGTGAAACAGACAATACGAGGGGGTACCCAAAATAAACCAGAATCAAGTTATAAAAAATAGTGTATTTATTTGTACATTTTAAAACTTCAGTCACCTGCAAAGTACTCTCCACTTGAATCAATGCATTTGTCCAAACGTTTTTTCCTTTGCTCAAAACATTTTTTAAACTCATTGTCGTTGATGCCTTCTAGTACTTTTGCCTTTTTTGTTTCACCACTTCAATATCAGCAAAACGTTTTCCTTTATGGTCATTTTTCATCCAAGAAATAAAAAAAAAGTCACAGGGGGCAAGATCGGATGAATACGGTGGGTGAGGCAAAGGTATCATGTTGATTTTGGCTGAAAATAGCTTAACACACATCGCTGTGTGGGCAGATGCGTTATCATGATGGACGAACAAGTCACCTGTTTGCCACAAATCAGGAAGTTTTTTTCCTCAAATCGTGACGCTACCTTTTCAAAACTTCCAAATACAAACTTTGGTTGACTGTTTGACCCTGGGGTTCATCAATGGTCCGACGGCGATCTTCCAGAATGGCTTGAGGAATTTTCATCACATTTTCCTCTGTTCAGGCGGTCCAATGACGTCTGGAACGAGCTTGTTTGACAATTGGCACTTCACCTCGTTTGAAACTGGAGAACCATTCGTAAACTTGTGTTTTACTCATGACAACTTCCTTGTATGCTGCTTGTAGCATAACAACCATTTCTGCTGCATTTATTCCCAAAAGAAAACAAAATTTCACAGCAGCACGTTGTTTCTGTGAATCAGCCATCACAAAAATAGGCGAAAGATTGAATAACTCATTGACAAAAAGATCACTGTAGTCAAACGCTACCTTCCTCCCGCAATGTCAGCAGGCATACTGGCTCAGAATGGCTCTGCAAACATTCAACCAGCGACGGAAGCCCATACTACAAGTTCCCCACCTTCTAGAACATGATTCTGGTTTCTTTTGGGTACCCCCTCGTATATTCATTTACTTTACTACACACATACAGTAAAATGATTCTGCAGATATATCTAAACAAATCATTGCATCACAAACATTATCAAAGTAGACATATTTTACAACAATATTAAAATACCAAAATATATAGATTTGTATTATAAAAAAAATTATATAGTAATGTCAAAGGAAACAAACCCCTTTAGATGCTGCTAATAAATTGAGACTTTAGGCTACACTGAAGCATGGTATTAAGTATGGGCGATAGACAACTCAAACCAATAATATAGTACAAAAAAAACAAATTGAAACAATATAAAAGATTTTCAACAGTAACTCCCTGGGTGCTTGAAACAGAGGGTACAATGTGTGATAGCAAAAACAGATTTATTAAGGGCAGTAAACGGGTAACAGCCCTACAGTGTATATTACACTGACAATGTAATATAAAATAAGATAAGATAAAATAAGCACATCAGCAATAAATATGCCAAAAACAGGCTAGCAATGTCCGTATTAATTCCAGATAAATCCACATGGACCATCAATAACACGGTTCTCTGGTAGGGCTAGCAACAGTCCACTTTAACGCCAAAGACACGAATGTAGCCAGTCCTGTGCCGAAAGACAAATCACAAATCTCCTTAGGTCTGTCAGCCGACAGTGAGTTCCAGTGGAGAAAGCTTGAAACGGACCTTGTAATAAAGGACTTACCCTTATTATTTTAGGCCAATGATATCCTCTCAGGTCCTTGCTTTGACGCCAGGAGAAGCTGATGCACAGAGTATTGCCGGTGCACTGGAGAGCGATGTGACACCCGGAAGTTGCTGACAGTCTCGTGGTCGCCAGAGTTGCACATGCGCATGCGTGACCGGATCCGTTCACTATCCACAACGGTGGTAAGAATCAGTTTGTGTTGCCCAGTTGTGGATAGCGAACAGATCCGGTCACGCATGCGCATGTCCGGTCACTGTTTTTTTTATCTTATCTTATTTTATATTACATTGTCAGTGTAATATACACTGTAGGGCTGTTACCCGTTTACTGCCCTTAATAAATCTGTTTTTGCTATCACACATTGTACCCTCTGTTTCAAGCGCCCAGGGAGTTACTGTTGAAAATCCATTGCTAACTTAGGGTTGAGCTATCCCTATTATCCCCCCACTCCCAGGTGGTTGCTCGTCCACTGATAAGTCACAATAGGGAGCGCTGAACACATATTTCTACTATTAATATAAAAGATTTGTTTATAAATTTCATAGTTTCACTTGTATCTGAGTGAAATAGCTACCACTTTTATGTCACGAGTATCTTGCAAGTGTTAGTATAACACATATCAGCCATTGGAATCTGGACAGTTGTGTATTTTGATGCCAAGATAAGTTCACAAACTCCCAATAATGAGGCTTCTGGAAAATTATGGAATTCTTCAAAAATTATAAAGTAGTAGTTTCCTATGAAAACAATCTGGATGTGTAAAATACAGCACTTTTGATAGTCTATTCATTCAGTGCTATACTCTATTTCCTGCTTAACTCTCGTTTACCAGTTATTTTGGGATTTACCGAGAAGCAATGAGGCATATTATTGCTTTTGGTAATTCACCCAACAAACTACTTACAATACATAACTTTTAGTAATCTGCTAATGGTTAGTTCTATTTATGATGTAAATTGATTAACCTGGCAATCAATTAATTAATTAATAAAAAATATATTACTTTTAAAATACTGATTGCTCCTGAATTACATGTTCCCTTGAGAAAACAATTTCCCATAAAATGCCTAATTTAACATGTAAGGAGTTATTTAGAAAATGTCCCATAAGTGACAGGTATTGTTTTCATTTAATTTTTGTTAAAGTTTTAACATTTTGGTGTACACAAAAGTAACATCAGCTATACTATATACATGCTTTATGCAAGTAAAATATAGAAGACATTTTCTGCATAGGCATGAATAATAACTTTTAAAATAAGATATCAAATAGCAGGGCAAATTGACTAGTTTCTGTCCCCCAACTTCGCTGCCTCGGTGTCATCCTCGACTCCTCTCTCTCCTTTGGCCCCCACATTCTCTCTCTTGCTCTCTCTCTTCCAGCTGCGTAACATCGCTCGCATCCGCGCTTCCTCTCCCAAGATGCCACCAAATGTCTTATTCACTCTCTGATCATCTCCCGCTTGGACTACTGTAACCTCCTCCTCACTGGCCTCCCCCAATCTCATCTCGCTTCCCTTCGTTCTGTACTCAATGCAGCCACTAGGCTCATCTTCCTTTCTCGCCGCTCCTCGTCTGTCTCCCCCTCTACCTATTCCTTCACTGGCTCCCCTTTCCCTACAGAATCCTCTTCAAGCTCCTCACTCTTACATACAAGCCAACTCCACTGCACCCTACATCTCCACCCTCCTCTCTATTCATGCTCCATCCCATCCCCTCCGATCTGCCAATAACTGTCGCCTCTCTTCCCCCCTTATCACCTCCTCCCATGCGCGTATCCAAGACTTTGCCCGCGCTGCCCCCCTCCACTGGAACAAGCTCCCCCCCTCCATCAGAACTTGCCCTAATCTGTCCAGTTTCAAACGGGCTTTAATAACCCACCTTTTTCTTAAAGCCTTCCAGTCTCCCACTTAACTTCCTACCTTTTCTTCTGCCTCTTCCCCTTCATTCCCCTGCCATCATAGTTATCCTCCGTTCCTCCTTCTCTCCCTCTCTCCCCGTGTCTCTCTGTCTGTCTACCCCACCCCTTAGATTGTACGCTCCTTTGAGTAGGGTCAACTCTCCTCCTGTCTTCACCACTTTACACTCTGCTCTCCAGCTACCAGCCCTCCTCCTCGAGGACCCTCTTCCCCCCGTCCCCTCTCGCTCCCTCATCTCCCTCTGGGAGTTTCCCTGTCGCCCGTGCCCTCCCTCCTGGGCTCCGTCGTATGCGGACTCTCCCCTCCCCCTACCCTAGCGTGGAGCTCATTGAGTTACTGTGCTTATTGTTTACTGTACTGTGCTGTCTCACCTCGTATTGTAATTTTGTTTGTCCCTGTACGGTGCCACGGACACCTAGTGGCGCCCTATAAATAAAAATTAATAATAATAATAGTTTTCTTTAAGAAAATGTTGTTGTCTTATTATGTTCAACAAAATAAACCACTTTAGCATACTGTTTTCATGAAACCCAGGAAATAATAATATGTAATTCAAAATTAAGAAGGAATATGAGTTTTTGCATATTAATAGGAAGTCATCTTTTTCACTACTATTGCATTTAATCAGACAATCGAGTTGGCATAGTTGCAGGCTATGTTATAATATATCAATTCTCAGTGACATCTAAATACATTTACAGAAATACCTTGCTTTTTAACAAAGTTTTTAACATAAATCAGTGTAGCAGGTTATAAGAAGAATATCAGTATTTACCTGTTCCCTTGTTTTCTTTCTTCAGACTGCTATTACTGATTTATGATGCTGGACTACCAAGGCAATCAAAGTCACATGGCACACGATGTAGTGTGCAAAGAGACTTTGGAATGCCCCACTGAGCTCAGTGTGCAATGTGATATTCTCCTTCTCCTGTGTAGCAAAGTGACTGTGACTGGCAGTCAACTAGAGAGCTTTTTAAATGGAGAGAATGATTTGTAGGATAGCTAAGATAAATGCTGCATTCTTAGAAGGTACTTAGCTTAGCTATTGAAAGGGAACAAATATTTCCCATTTGAGATTGCTGCTTTCAGATGTACATGGGTATTCCAGTACTTTACAAGTGACTTAGTTTGCATTGTATAATTTGTATTAATGTAACATATTCGTACTGATTTTATTCTGTTTCTGTTGCAGGTAACTTGAAACTAATTGCACAATATGGGGACCAGCAACCAGACAACATGTTTTATAGATGAAACTGTTGCAAATAACATCCTGATTACACTTTACATTGTTGTGTTTATTGGAGGAATAATTGGAAATATCATAATGGTCTTTCTGTTGTGTAAAACTAACACACGGTCCATGACCACCACTTCGATAATCAATCTATTAGTGGTCCATTGTGTCTTTCTTCTAACAGTTCCATTCCGCATTTACTACTACATCCAAAGACAATGGGATTTTTCATTTGGATTTTGCAGGCTGGTTAGCGCAATGATACACATCCACATGTATCTTTCCTTTATATTTTATGTAGCTTTGCTTAGCATTAAATGCATAAGCTACTTAAAACAAAGGGACAAAATTGAGTTTTACAGAACACTCCATTCTGTGGTGGCCAGTGCTGCAGTATGGATTATCATACTACTTGTTATGTTGCCCTTGTTTTTTTTCCAATATGGCACCTATGAACAAGACTACGACTCAAAGCAGTGTTTTAATTTCCACAAGGAATTCACTAAATCTTATGTGATCGCCTTGAACTATGTTGTAATTGTGGTAATGTTCACAATTGTATGTCTTCTTCTGGGTGTGCAGATGTTCATCATTATAAAGGTTGTGAAGAAACTAAAGAGATCAACTTTAGATCATCAAGAGTTTTGGGTTCAGCTTAAGAGTTTATTTTTTATTTTTGTCATGATCATTTGTTTTTTTCCTTATCTCATGTTCAGGATTTACTACATAAGACATACAGAAGACTGTTTATTTTTCAATGAGATCGTTCTAGGTATAACTGCTCTTAGTTGCTTGGATATTCTGGCATTTGCAATACAGACCTATTTTCAGAAAGTGTTAAAAAACAGAACTTGTTCATTAAAATGTCTATGGTGATCATGGTTATCAGTTAATATATGAATTGGTGGAGAAACAAAACAAAAAATTCTAAGGAACAAAATATTTTCTGAGATCTCTCTTTCTCCCTCTCTTTTGTCCTCTCTCTCTCTCTCTCTCTCTCTCTCTCTCTCTCTTTCATCTCAGGTGGTAAGAGCAGATCCTATTTGGAACTCCAGACAGTTCAGCCCAATTACTTTAAATAGGGAAATAAGTGCAGATGTTGCACATGGACGCGTTGCCCTGGTTCCATATTAACTACCTTGGTCTAGAACAGTCCACCATATATGTTGGCGTGAAGCTTAGCCTGTGCAGAATAGATATGGTTGCATAGCTCTGATCCATAGTTCTGGTAGCTAATATGGAACCAGCATTTTGGATGAGACCTTTATTATCTCTGCAAACTTCCATACTCAATTGGCGCTGCATAGAACATAGAACAAAAGAAGATAGAAGAAAATAAGGGGAAAGAAAATAAAATAATTTGCACCAGCTTTCAAGGAGGATCTTCAATTAAATTTTACTTTAGTGTCTGTATCTCTTCAATGTTGAGGAACTACAAGGCACTGCATGCCTTGCTAGAGAAAAATCCAGGACTGCTGTGCCATAATACTGAAGAGCCAAAGGTTTCACTGATAAACAACCAGCCACACAGTACTCTTAAAGCTGCACTCCCAGAAAGCTGTGACAGTTATTATTGTTCACCACTTAACAATAGCTGCGTGTTTTGTGATCATACTCCCCCTCCACAGCATCACACATCCCTGGTTTTCAGCCAAACCATGGAACCCTGAGAAAAATAGCTTCATAAGCGATTCTCTGTGGCTCCAGCGAGTAAACCTAGGATTGCAGATTTAAAGAAGTACTGTCACCAGGAGGTGGTATTGTTTTTTTAAAAAATTTTTTTATAACAACACTGTCTATTTATTAAAATGAAATATTCCTGTTCATCAAGGAGAAGAGTCTTTTACAGAGTGACTCATATTATAAACAGCAGCAGGGGCTCCCTCTCACTTTCTCCATCACCCCTTCTCTCCTGACCAGTAAAAATTGCTGTAAGGGCTGATGTACAGAAGCAAGTCTGGTGACAGGGAAGCTCCACTCTACCCATTCATCTTGTATGCTAAGAAGTTGTACAGGTTGAGCTGAGTCTCTCCAGTGTCAGTGTCCTTCTAGTACCCGTTATGTGTATTATTTCTGTTAACAATTAGGTAAGACTTGGAGTGATATTTATGTATATGTTATCTATGCACAAACAAATTAAACATTGTATTGGAGGCTATGGCCATTTATATATTATTTTTTTTTACACTGGGGCCCTCTACTGCCTTGGTCCAACACTGCTTCATTTCCATTTACATTGGAGAAGTGTTGAATATATTTGTATTCTGGGCAACGTATAATTTGCTTTATTTTTTTTGACTAATACTTGTTGCAAGTACAAACTAAACTAAAGTGATTTAACATATAATAAAATGCTGAAAGTTTATCTCGATAGATAATTATGAATACAAATGTATATAAGGTCAGACAGGAATTGTTCACACCTCAGTAATTGTAGTACTGGAACTAAACAGTATTTCAATTCAACATGCTGTAATACATAAACGTAAAATATAGTGAATAATATACAACACTTACAATATTTCCACAACATCCTATATATATGTATTGCAGATTATACATTATAAATATGTCTCAATTACATGTAGGTCATTAAAAAGTTTCTTTATTGGTCATTAACATTTTTCTGTATTGTATAGATATCACTAGAAAAGTCTCTGCATTGTATACTAGTCAGATAGGCTTGGGCTATTTTGATTACAGCTCTTTACAATACCACTTGTCATATATTTAATTAGCTATATAAACCACACCCACATTAGACAAAACATGTCCACAGGGTTTTGGCTGTGCCCATTTTCCAATTGTAGTCAACAGGAAGAAGAGCCTAGACTACTTGCTTCTCAGGCCAAAGTTGCCAGACCTCCCATGCTCTGAGAAAGAGATTTACTAAATTTTGGGGTAAATAAATGGTGTTGTACTAATTGTTTAAAAATGATCATGAATGTAACTGTTGACAAGTATATTTGAACCAGTTCTTCATGAATTTTGGGTCAAGACGTGTCTCAGGGATATTTAAGCTTCTTGTAAACTGATAGGCTGCACTTTAATACCTTCAGTACCTTTACTGTTTGCAAGGTAGAGCTCCTTGTTTAACCCTTTTTTAATTATTAAAGTAGTTTCGATAGTGTGGACATATTCCCCTGAATTGAGCTTCTCCATCCCACTTCTGGCAGTGTCCCCTATATTTCTGGAGCTTGCTGTAGGGAAATCATGTTCAGGATTCTAAAGTCACATTCTGTAGAAAGAAACACATTATTTACATCACTGTTTTACATGAAAATTTGGTAATTATTATGTAACTTTAATACATGACATACACATTTCAGACATGTATGAAACAAATTTACATTTACTACATTGTTTCGATGGGTTACTCACATGAATATTTAAAGCAAAATGTAAATGCATTTATTAAGGCTATGTTTATCATTATTACAATATTTTAATGTAATTTTTGTATTAAACACTACACAAGAATATAATTAAAAGTTGTTATGGTTTTTCCCTTTCTGTTTTACTGCTTTTTAGTATACATGCTTCCATTGTTAGACTGGTGCATAAAGGGCTCACCAGGGGAATGCACTTATAGGGGCACATAAAATACTGTGTTGGGGCGTGGGTGGCCACTACATGGGTGTTGTTCTTTTTAATTATATGGGCACCACTGTGTAAAAAGAAATCCCAAAAAAGTTCTTTCTTTCTTTTTTTCTTTCTTTCTTTCTTTCTTTCTTTCTTTCTTTCTTTCTTTCTTTCTTTCTTTCTCCAGCGTAGTGTCTGAAAGAGGAGATTGGTGGCAGGTGAGGTACAGCAGCAGGGATGTATGGCAGAAAGGAGGAGCAATGTATTGCTGGGGCCAGTGGCAGCATGGGGTGAAAGGTAACAGGATGGGGGGAGAGGACTTGTAGCACATGGGGTGACCAGCAGCAGGGAGGGGAGTGTGGCAGATTAGGTGTCTGTCAGCAGAAAGGGGGAGAACATATAAATACTGTATGCGGGGAAGCAACACAATGTACAGTCTGGGGGGGAGAACATATACAGATAAGGTTGAAGCACACCACAATGTACAGCAGCCCGGGTGGGAAAACATATAGATTTAAAGGGGAGCCAGTTAACTGTGTATTCCCCAAAAAGGAACTTACGGATAGTGGTGACCAAACTTCCACCTCTACTGCACCTATTATGCAACACTCAGTCTCTTATACACAATGAGTGACACTCTCCCTCTAATATACACATTTTTCATACACACAGACACCCGTTAATACATTTTACAAACACGCTAATACATTTCTCATGCGCACAGACACACAGTAATAAGTTTCTCACACAATAATACGCTAATACGTTTTATCATACATTCAGACAAACTAATACATTTCTCATACACACGATAATACATTTCTCACACACACAGACACACACTAATACATTTTATAAACACACGGACAAACGCTAATACATTTTTCATACACACAGACAAATTTTAATGCATTTCTCGTAAACATGGATACACACTTACACATTTCTCATACACACTGACACACAAATACACTGCATGTGTCATACACACAAGGGCACTTTTGTGACATTTTGAGAAGTGCATTGGGTTGTTTATTAAAATGTATTGTGGCAATTGGGACACTTTGCCACCATCTAATAGAGGAAAGAGTGCAGAGAGGGGTAAACACACACACACACACACACACACACACACACACACACACACACAGAGACCAGGTTGAGCACCTGGGGGTAAATGTATCAATCTGCGGGTTCTTCAACACCCGCATGTTCAGCCTCTTCCGCGATTAAATTTCAAGCGGCGCTGCATTGTAAAGGGTTAACTTCCCTTTACAATGCAGCGCCGCTTGAAATTTAATCGCGGAAGAGGCTGAACACGCGGGTGTTGAAGAACCCGCAGATTGATACATTTACCCCCTGGTCTAATCAATTAAGAAGTCAGCAATAGCAAGGCCTGACAGGAAGCATAAAAAGCTTGGTTTTTGACAGTCTTGGGTTTGACACTGCCAAGACTGTTTATCCATCCTGACAAGTAAAATAAAAGTGAAAGTCAAAGTGCTTCAGAAAAACGTGTGTGAGGAGCAATCTCTTTGCACGCTTTTCACAATATATTATATAATATATATGAAAACTTTTAAAAGGATAATACAAAAGACATTTCTCATACATTATGACACACAAACACACTCCATCCATCACACACATGTCGAATCTAAATCAGATTGTTCAACTGTGTCAGTTTATCAGTTATGAGCTCATCAGCTGGAGAGAATTAAATACACTGCATGGTTTGAGTGTACAAAAAACTCTGCTTTATTAGTTACAAGTCCCTATCTATATAGCAAGAATCACATATTACAGAAAACTACGCCCGAAAGGTCTTAACCACTCATGTTCCCTTCACACAGATGTTAATACAGTCTCTCATTATCAGACAGGAAAACTCCACAGGGGTAGGTTGCTTATCTCCTGCCTGGTATGTCTAAGGTTATAAGCATAGCCTTGCAAATAATGAATTACTCCTACAAAACAGGTGCATCTACTTGTCTTTAAGCTATAAGAACAAAATGGCTATAAGGCAACAAGATGGCGTCAGCTTAGTAAAATCACATTTCTCATTTCCCATCTTTTTATTCATTATTTGCCCTAACACTACCTATCAGAGATCACATTCTTGCTGTCGCTTTTAATGGGTACTTATATGCATACACCCTTCTAACAGAACATATGAATAGGAATGCCTAATTCTGGATACATAGAACAACCCATTCCCCATTAATAACAAGTCCATGATCCCTCTTCTAGCTGATAGATGGTCAATGAGTCGACAACCGTCTTGCACCCGCTACATGTCCTGATGTCAGATCTTCACATATATCAGTAAACATGAGAGGCTCTGGGACCTCTTGTGCTTCCTTTTTGTCTTTTAACTATGGATATTTTTTAGGGAAGGAAAAAAGGAAAGGGAGGGAGAAAATACACAGTGCGCTCGGCAAGTGCTATATGTCACTTATTTCACAATAAAAGGGATTGTCCATTGTGCTGTATATCTTCATAAGGATAAACTTCAGTAATGAGCATGTGGATTCCAAGGAAAAGGTTCTTGGTTTCTGCACTGATCACAACTGGCAGTAGTACTGAGAGTTCCACAAGGTTCACACTCATTAGATGGGGTGTACAGTACAGCGGTTAAGACACATGTGGTAACTTTAATTGTTCTGGAAGAAAAACACTTAGCTTTAAAATACTTGCTAATAATCCTCATCATCAGTTTTATTAGTATATATATTATAATAAGAATTAGTAACAGTCCTTGAAGTACAACATGTATAAAACCTGATAACCATCCTCCTATAACCTTGAACCAATCGGCCAGGTACAGCCATGAAAACTATCCTTCTAGATAAGCATCTCCAGTGTGCTCCTTTAAAAATGTATATTTCATGTCTTCATTTTTTTGTAAGTGTTCATCAAACATTTTCTCTGGATCATCTGCGTCACTAGTTAAAAAGGTGCAACCCTGGGCTTCAATTTACATATTTAGGGTCAGGCAGTACCCTCTAGACTAAGCTGTCAGGTAGTCCAATATTAACCTATTGTCTTGTGTAAATGTAATAATGTGTTGGGCCACAATACTCACAAATACATTTCTGTATTTGGTGTAAACCCCTACAGTCATGGGTTGCTTTTTTCTTATTTGGTTGGGTTAAACTTTCATATTAGAATTTTTCTCATTATGTATAATGATCTCTACATTACTATTGGCATTAAACTGGTTCTTCCAGACCCAGCTTTCCTTTCTAGACTAGTACACATCTACAGCCTACAGCAAAGGAACATAATGTGCAATCAATATTCCTCCTGCTAATATCAATGAACACCACTCTCTGGTCTCCCTTGGACCTTTAAAAACACTTGTAAAATACATTTGACTCAGACTCTCCTTGTCTGAAGATCTTGCAGTGGGATGCATGTATTCAGGTGTCATTTCTCTGTACTTTCACTACCATGGGAGTCGTCAATAAGGCCTGCAAAGGACTCTCTTATCTGGGTTCAAGACTCTTCCTGACGTGCTTTTTCACGACCACCCAGTCCCCTGGTTGCAGTTTATGGGTACCTGCATCCAGGCTCGGACTGGCCTGCAGGGCAGCAGGAAAATCCACCGGTAGGCCCCTCCACATTATAGCCACGCCCCCTCCATTGTTAGGGAGGAGCTAAGAAAACAGCTGACTCCCGACTTGCATACAATTCATCTTTTGGACATACGCGAGAACAGGAAGGGACAGATGCGTTCCACAGTGGAAAGCAGGCACCTTCCTCTCCAACAGTAACAAGCACGGACCACGAGAAACATCCTCTGATTTCGGCACACTGGATACCCGGCCACCATCTCTATATACATCGAAACTGCAAGTAAACAAAGTTAAATTTGAAAGCATCGCAGCAATAACCATGTGATATATGTGGACAGTGATCTGAATATTTATATTGCACTAGCAGAGACTTATAGAAATACAAATTCCCATCTACTGGACTTGTAAGCTATGAACATTATTTTATTGAGATATCAGTGACTGTGTTATATCTGGATCAATGTAGCATTTATACCCACTGCCATTTGCCTCCCAGTAGCTAGACTAGTCCAGGTCTATATACCTAGGTTTGTCTGAATTTTTATGTATGTTCAATTGATGCCATACCATATGTATGTATATAGAAATCAATGCCACATAATATAAATACTGTGGTTTAATTAGAGTATTTTATTTGTCTATATTAATGTATTTTTTTGTGTTTTAACCAGGATTCAATAAATTGTGATAAAACTAACATTAAATTTTATCCCACTAATTGAACTGAGCCTCTTGCTAACAGCCTAATACAAGATATAGAAAAATATGAATTGTATTCAAGATAAAAGAATACAAATTTTATTATTAGCATTGCACTTGGAATAATACATAAGTCAATGAGCGCTTAACTTTCAGTATATTATTAGTTCGTAGAGAGAGGGATAACCTGTGTTAATGCTGCTCTTGCAACAGTAGGGGTAGAGTGCAACTCCTCCCCCCCCTCCCCGTTTTTGACAAACACTCCCGTTAAACACACTACCACACAGGTGCAGAGAGTCGCGTCTGGGCTCTCTGAACCTGCGCGGTAGTGTGTTTTTCACTTTGAGCAGGGCAGATGAGAGTAGGAGTTCCGGATATCCAACCGCCCAGAGGAGCATGAGCAGGTTAGTAACTAAGTGCGCAGTCAGCCTGTCATTTTAAAAGAGAAGGATGAGCACACTACATTCTTTATATACTACACTATGGTGCTAGCATTCCTTCGCGGGTTGACCACTCTCCCTTTAGTGTCTGGTCTCGCCTCTATGATGGCTGGCCACACCCCCTCTGGTGGGCCCCTAGCGTTGCAGTCCCCCGGTGGGCCCTTCATGCCCCAGTCCGACACTGTCTGCATCAAAATTAGGGCCTGGAATGGAATGAAATCACTTGACCATATTTCAGTTAGTTGTTTCTATAATAAAGCAACATAGTTCAACAAATCACCATGTACATGCTGTAGTTGCTATGGAAAGAAACAGCTTGTTCTGTGTGTTGTGCCAAACAGTATCTGATTTGGTGCTAAACCTGTGTCTTTCCTAGGAGTGTTTCTTACTGAGATTCATGGCAGACCTGTTTCAGCCATTATATTCTGCATTTTCAATTGCAGAGTACCATTAAGGCACTCCATACATCCCGAACTTTGGGGTCTGTGAGGGGTGTGATGGGCAGATCTTATTCCCATGTCTTTTAACAGTTCCTTGAATCCTTGCCCCGTAAAGTGTATCCCTCTGTCACTTTCAATGACCTCTGGTACCCCCAGGGCTGCCAAGAAGAATTCAGGGCCCGGGTACAACAAATTCATGGGGCCCCCCTCATAGTGAAGTAAGCCCCAAAATTTTTTTGCGCCGCCTTACGGCGGCGCAAAAAAGATTGGCTATATGGTCATATATTCAGGGGCGTGGCTAGCCAAACGGCAGTGCAAAAATTTTGGGAGGGGCGGTCATGCATTTGGGGGCGTGGCAAACGTGCCATTGGGGCGTGGCTAACATAAAAACCACTAGGCTCTCAATTCGCCGGAGCGTCACATATGTTTAAGCACTCCTGACTTTCAGGACATCTACCACCACAGGGTAGTATACAAACAATGCAGTGTGTACACAAACAGTTCAGTCTTGGCCTACACCTTACATTGGACACAACATTCACCAAAAATTGGTATTGTCCCTACTAGAATCACAACATTTCACACACTGTGCTGCTCTCTCCTACCTGTTCTTCTCACTTTCTCCACCTGTGGCTGCTGCTTTCTTTAGTTGTGGCTTGTCCGGATCCAGAAATGTTGAAGGACCTATTTTGAAAAAAAAATGGCTACATTTAGAAAATTACAGCCAGCCCCAGCGTTAAATCAATAGCACCCACGATTAATAATTAGGCCTTCCTCCAGCTCCAATATTACAATAATGTGCCCCTTCATCATCGCCATGCCTTATGATCACACTGTGCCCTCCATGCTGTTTTTGCCCCCTTCATCTGGCTCCCCTTCATCAGACTATACTATGCTGCTCCCCCCCTTTTTCAATCCCACTGTGCCATGCCTCCCCCCCCCCTTTGTAACCCCACTGTGTCATGCTGCCCACCATTTTTTAACCCCACTGTGCCATGCTGACCCCTGTTTATTAACCCCACTGTGCCATACTGCCCCGTTTTTTAACCCATCTGTGCCCCTCTCATTTTTTCACCCCCTCTGTCATGCTGCTTTCCCATTTTTTAACCCCTCTGTGTTCCCCCCTCAATTTTTAACCCCTCTGACATGCTGCTTTCCCATTTTTTAACCCATCTGTGCCCCTCTCATTTTTTAACCCCTCTGACATGCTGCTTTCCCGTTTTTTAACCCCTCTGTGCTCCCCCCTCAATTTTTAACCCCTCTGACATGCTGCTTTCCCATTTTTTAACCCCTCTGTGCCCCCACTCATTTTTTAACCCCTCTGACATGCTGCTTTCCCATTTTTTAACCCCTCTGTGCTCCCCCTCATTTTTTAACCCCTCTGACATGCTGCTTCCCCGTTTTTAACCCCTTTGACATGCTGCTTTCCCGTTTTTTAACCCCTCTGTGCTCCCCCTAATTTTTTAACCCCTCTGACATGCTGCTTCCCCGTTTTTAACTCCTCTGACATGCTGCTTCCCCGTTTTTTAACCCCTCTGTGCCCTTCCTTATTTTTTAACCCCTCTGTCATGCTGCCCCCCCGTTTTTTAACCCCTTTGTGCCCCCTCATTTTTTAACCCCTCTGTCATGCTGCCCCCCCGTTTTTTAACCCCTTTGTGCTCCCCCTCATTTTTTAACCCCTCTGTCATGCTGCCCCCCCCCCCGTTTTTTAACCCCTCTGTGCCCCCCTCGTTTTCCTCCCTTCACTTACCTTTTCTCCTCTCTTGGTCTTCTCTGCTGCTCTGTGCTCCAGACTGACTGAATGCTGGGCATGACATGATGACATCACACCCAGCATTCAGACAGTCTGAATAGAGCACAGAGCAGCAGAGAGGAGGGATGCCGGCTCCGCGATCAGGTGAGTATGTTTTTTTTTTTTTTTTAAACTAGCCTGCTCCCCCCACCAACGACCGAGCCCCCCCCCCGCCAAAAAAAAAAAAAAAAAAGGAAAGGAAAAAAAACGTTTTCAAAAAAAAAATTAAAAAATTTAAAAAAATCAGCAGCGCAAGGGCCCGGGCCGGGCCCCCTGACATGCCGGGCCCGGGTAATTAGTACCCGCTCCCCCCCCCTCTCGGCGGCCCTGGGTACCCCATATCTGCAGATTACCTCACTTGTAAGTTTCATGGCTACTGCTTTAGCATTTGCTTTTCTATACAGCCATGTCTCCAGCCAGTGACTAAAGAAGTCGACACAGACTAGCACATTCTCAAAGCCCGAGCATTTGGGAAGTTGTATAAAGTCTATCTGTATCCTCTTATATGGATACTGTGTCTGGGGTGTGGTTTTCCATAGGACAGACTTACCCGGGTTATTCTATGCACAGATTAAGCATCCTGCTACTAACACCTGTGCTGCTTGGACAAACCCTGCTGCTACCCATAACCTGCTAGTGAGTACAACCATAGCATCTTTCCCCAGATGCACTTTCTCGTGTGCTATATTAGCCATAATCATGCGCTCTTAAAAACGCATAACTTGAATCAATGTAAATGTTTACTCTTTGTCCTTTTGCATATATGCATGCAAGTGTCAGGGCCTTTAATTCAGCTTCTTGTGCTGACATGTGACTTGGTATAGTCTGTTGAATCACTCTTTCTGAGTGTGTGGTTACAGCACACCCTGTATAAGAAACACCATCTATGTGGTAGCATAAGATGTCTGCATTTGGTAGTGGTGTATCTATGTCAGATAAAACCAAAGATCCTTGTCTCATTAGTTCTACACAATCATATTCAGAAAAATTTTGTGTTTGCATTTTTTTCTTTCTCTTCAAACTGGGATGGGATTCCCCCAAATCCCTAGGGGAACCCCAATATATACAGGTACTTCTCCCATCTTTTGAAACTTGCTGCAATAAGGCAGCAGGATTCAACATTGTGCACCACTTAAGTGTAACGTTACAGGGAGTTAGCAGTACTACTTAGTCTGGCTGCTGAGAAGTGTTTTGTTTGTGCTTGATTTCAAATTTCTGTTACTGCATGTGGCACCATTAGGGTTACTGGGTGCCCTAGCACAATATATGTACTTTTTCCAAACACCATGGCCGCTGCAGCCATTGCTCATATGACTGGGTCTAATTGTGCAGAGTAGTATGCAAGTGACCTTAGCTTGCGACCATGTATCTGTGTCAGTACTCCTTGTGCATGTGCACTTACTTTATAACAAAATAATGTGAAAGGCTTGTCATAATCTGGCAAAGTCAGTGCTGGCGTTGAAGTTACTTCAACTTAAAATTGGTTAAACATTTGGTTCTGCTCAGAGGAGAGTATAAATGGCTTGCTATCATCCAGCAGTGCTATTGCATGACCACAGATAATAGCTCTTAAAGTCTTAAGGCTTTTTCATTTATGTACAAACATTGAATTCCCATCAATGCATTACCATACCCATGATACAAAGAGGTATTTACAGTATATGATGATTATAGCACAGTAAATATGGGCAGTGAATGTCTTTACAACACTGATTAACTCAAAACTATTATGAGGATAAAAGAATAAAAACCTTTATCTACCATAATTTGACATTACATTGCATTACTTTCTTTCAAACCATCTGATATAAAATTTGGTTAAAAAAAAAACAAAAATAAACCTAAACACTATTTCATATTCAACTATGAAAGTTGAATATTAGTCAATTTCTCCTTTTCTCTTTAAAAACATCTTCTCACCTTCTACGACTTACAGAAAAACCACCTAGTTCATGCATTTGATATGCGAATAGCCCATAAACTCTAATATCTCTTTCCAAAACAAGATAATCATTACTCATCAGAGTAATGATGTTCTTTAAATCCTTCATTAGTTTATACTTATGTTTGTTGTGGCTGTAGACCAAAACATATTGCAAACTTCTATTCATTGGAAGTTGGATCAATGCAATCTGGATTGAAAGGGTGCTTTGTAGCTGGAGAGCTTCTGTGAAGAAAAAAAAACTTTTGCATAGAGATTAACATTTATTCACTAGGAATTACAGTAACTGTTATTAATTCACATTTTCCAATTAGTGTGTGTTATTGCATGTAATATGCTCGTACACCATTATCAGATAACCAGTAAACATTTTTGTGCAGTGAACAGCTGCTAATTCGACACTTGTTTAAAAGTTTCTCTTTGTAGCTTAACTGTGACACTATGCGTTCCATGCAATGATAAACTGATTTCCTCAAAGGGGCAGTCCCTAATCTCACAAACAGGGAATGTCAAAGTGAGGAGACCTGGGCGAGTGTTCAAAGTCACTCCTTTCTCATCATCTCTCCCGTGACCAAATATTCACACATATTTCCAGATTCTGTGATTTCCATGTTTAAAGTACAAACATATATTTACAATTCTCGCTCACAGACGACATTTTATCTCGTAACATTTCTTTATGGGCATAACAAACCCTCCTGATTTCTGAGAACATTTATCAGCGCCATTTTAACACAGATAAAAACAGCTTGTAATATATCTTCATGTAAAAGCTCACTCTCACAATTCATTAAAGAGAAAGCTATTTTTCTCAACTTCAGAAACAAAATTACTTTGTTCAAATACAGAAACGGCTTGTTGGACCCATGCCAGCTTTGTTCTGACACTAGTAATAATAGTGATAATGTACATTATTTTCAGTCTTGTGACGGACCAAAGATTTTAAAACTTCTTTTGCATCTCTTCAAAAGCATTACATTTTCAACCTTGAAACATGTCTATTGTAAAACGGTCAAGACAGACAAACACTGATCTCCCTCACACGCAGTAAGACGGAGATAAAACTCACATACAGAGAAAAGAAAAATTAACTGTTATATTCCAGCCTACTGCTGTGGAACTACAAGTCCCAGCATTAGACTAAATACAAATTGGCTTCAACATGTTACTATCAATCAGCACTCCGGACATTTTTCTCTTGAAATATTGAAGTATTCTTGAAGAACCTTTTTATCAATGTTAGATACATTGTCAGATAACAAAAAACAGTGTGCTTCTTATCTCAACACACTGAAATCTTTTACGCAGAATAAGGGCGGGGCACATCTCACTCTTCAGCTGCGCAGCATCAAACATACATTTTTAGTACACAACCTACTTGATTCATTATTTTAGTCATTATATCATTTAGCTTGTGATACATTTAGCCTATCTACATATTTTGCGACTTTCTAGATCTCTTAACTTTCCTTTGCCACCTCAAACTATCTCTTGGGGTTTGGGCTCAATACCCCTTTGTTCTTGTCACATTACCACTTGCAACACCCTTGTTTCTTCATTAACACATATCAATTCCTTCTTCGACTATCCCCGCTTTCTTGATAAATTACTTGCAGACCTTCTACTCCCCACACATCCTAGAAATCTGTGCATCATTTCTATGGGGGTGTTGCTGTCATCTATCTGCTTACTGTCTATATTCCCCTATGTTGACAGTACTTTTGAGTCCCGATAGAGACTCTGGTCTTAGTTTCTGTGGGTTGTCCCAATAGTGGACGTCCCGTTCTGTGGACTCCTATCAGTGAATGTCCGGGTCTGTGGGCTCCGTACTCTAGATACCCCTTTTGGGCTCCATACACTGGATGCCACTTTTGGACTCCTTATAATGGATGTCCGGTTCTGTGGGCTCTGTGCACTAGATGCCCCTTTTGGACTCCTTACACTGGATGTCCCCTTTGGACTCTTTACACTGGGTGTCTGTGCAGAATAGCCTGACAGTATTTGGGATGAAGGTCTGAAAACTCTTTCTAAACTTCTTGACAAAGTTCTGGGGATGGTGTTTCACACATGCACTCAAAATTCACTCATCTTTCAGAAATCTAATTACCAATACAATTACAATAAACAAATTGTTAGTAACTGTATAATTCTGAGACTTACAGATCTGTGTGCCTGATACCTTAGACGGACATGAGGTAGCTCTAAACAGAGGAGGCTGACGAGTAGAAAACTCTACTCATCCGGGTTATAGTCAGAGTCCTGTGTCCAGGGCGACCTCCAGTTCTGTCTGTCCTTGGCTCAGGGCAGCAGTCTCGGTGTGGCCCTCCAATGCTGTTGAATCTAAATCAGATTGTTCACCTGTAAGTGTCAGTTTATCAGTTATGAGCTCATCAGCCGGAGAGAATAAAATACACTGCATGGTTTGAGTGTACAATAAACTCTGCTTTATTAGTTACAAGTCCCTATCTATATAGCAAAAATCACATATTACAGAAAACTATGCCCCAAAAGGTTTTAACCACTCATGTTCCCTTCACACAGATGTTAATACAGTCTCTCATTATCAGACAGGAAAACTCCACAGGGGGGGTTGCTTATCTCCTGTCTGGTATGTCCAAGGTTATAAGCATAGCCTTGCAAATAATGAATTACTCCTACAAAACAGGTGCATCTACTTGTCTTTAAGCTATAACAGAACAAAATGGCTATAAGGCAACAAGATGGCGTCAGCTTAGCAAAATCACATTTCTCACACACAATACATTTTTCATTCATACTGACATATAAATGCCCAGGGCCTGATTAAGGGTTCCAGCCACCCTAGGCTAACACACCGATTGCCGCCCCCCCGCCACCTCCCCAACCAATATTTACGCACATATGTAATTGTGTGTCTAAATTTACTACAGACTGAAATAGATATATATATATTAGAGATGCTCAGGCTCGGTTCCTCGAGAACCGAACACACCCGAACTTAGGGGATCTGAGTACCAAGCCGAGTTGGCTCAGTACTTTCGCGCTTTTTCAGAATCGAAAACGAGGTAAAACGTCATCGCTACGGATCTCGGATCTCGTGGGTTTTGAAATCTATAAATACTGCCCTCCACAACGAGCGCCCTCCACAACAATCTAGCGCCATTTGAAAGAGAGACACAGATGGGGTAGTACACTCTGTAGAGCAGTTGGTCAGCTAAATGAATTGAAAGAGGAGGGGGTAGCAGTGTACAACAAAGTCTACAGTGACATTCAGGAGAGCTCCATTGCTAATTACCATTGCAGAAAAATACAAATACTAGTGCTGTCAGGGCTGGTGTAATTTTGCAGTCAAATTCTACTGTTTTATATAGGTAACACACAAAGAGAAGAGCTTCATTGCTCCATTGCTAATTCCCATTGCTGAAATGCAAATACTAGGCCTTGGGCTTGTCTTCTGAATTTGCAGTCAAATTGTACGGTGTTATATAGGTTACAAACAAAAAGGAGTGCTCCATTGCTAAGAGTCATTGCTGAAATACAAATACGAGGGCTAACAGGCTTGTCTTCTGAATTTGCAGTCAAATTGTACGGTGTTATATAGGTTACACACAAAGAGAAGAGCTCCATTGCTCCATTGCTAATTGTCATTGCTGAAATAGAAATTATAGAGCTGGCTGGCTTACTGTACCATAGCTCACTCAGAAACAGAAGAGGTGGCAGGGATCAGTGCTGAATCAGAAATTGTAATAATAGGGCTGTCAGTGTTCTTAAAATTTTCCAGTTACATTCTACTGTGCTATAGCACATACAGAAACAGGAGGGGTGACATTGTTGTTACTCTCCAGTCTCAGTCATGATGATACTAACCCCTCTACCTCATGTGCTAAAGCCTATGTTCAAGTGCATAGTGGTTTTAAGTTGGGGAAACAAAAATGTAAATAAAAAGCTTGTACCTTTTTTTTTTTTTGTAAATCTCTTTTTTATTGAAAGATTGAACAGCTTTTACAAACATATCTACTTTGCATAGAACAATGCATTAAGGATATTCAAAAATATTACATAAAGACACATATACATGAACACGATTCGACAGTAGTTCAGCATAAAAATAAAGTACCATTTAGTATTCAATAATACATCATGTAGGGATGGGGGAAAGACAAAGAGGGATAGAGAGAGGGAGAGAAAGGTAGAGCGGGAGGGGGGGGGGAGTAGGGGGGGTTCATTTATTCCACTGAGAATATAGTGGTGAATCCTTGAATTCGAGCCACTCAAACCATATGTAATGATATTCCCTGTATTTGTCCTTTGAGGAATAGAGTATGTCGTCCATTATTCTATAGGATTCTATTGGGGCAAACCACTCTCTAATGGTAGGGATATTCGGGGATCTCCAATGTACTGGAATCACGGCCTTTGCCGCGTTGCTAAGGTTTTTAATTGTTGATTTTTTGTATTTAGAGATTGTCATTTTATTATAATTCAATAACCAGTATTTGGGGCAATTAGGTGGCTCAACGCCCATTATTTCTTAAGTAATTAGAAGGACTGCATCCCAAAAAGTTCTAAGAGCTATGCACTCCCACCATATATGTAACGGAATGCCCGGCGCCGACATACATCGCCAGCACATGTTCGACATCCCAGGAACCATCCTAGCCAGTAGGCTAGGACATCTATACCATCTAGTCATCACCTTATACTGTGTTTCCACCACCCGTATACTGACCGAGCTCGACTGGGTGCGTAAGAAGATATCTTTCCAATCTTGTTCAGATATCGAGCAAGTCAGCTCCCTCTCCCAGTCTCGTATGAAGGTGGGTTGTTTATTAAAGGTGTATTCAATGAGATTACTATAAATGAGAGATAGAGTATGTCTAGGATATAGCGGAGAGGTACATAAAGATTCAAACTGTGTAAGTGGCCGCCCCACAGACTCCCGTACCTCCAAGGATCCGAGAAAATGGTGGAGCTGTATGTATCTCCAAATCTCGGCATTCGGAAGTTTCCATTTAGATTGGAGATCGGCGAAAGGTAAGACCCCAGACGCGTCCACCAGCTGGCCAACCCTGCGGAGCCCCGCCCCAATCCAATGTCTGAACGTCTGTCTAGCAAGTCCTGGGGTAAACCCCAGGTTGTCAAATTTCGGGGTCAAAGGCGAGTGTCGAGAGAAAATGTGGGGAACCAAGCGCAATCTGGCCCATCTAGCCAGAGTTGGTGTAACAGTCGGGTGAATGACTTTAGGGAGTGGGTGCAGCCATGTTGAAAATTGAAGTGCCTTGCCTGCAACGTAGCTCTCGATCCAGACCCACTGTTTGTCCAGTCTCTGTCTCGTCCAGTCCACCACCCTATTTAACATAGCCGCATCGTAATATAATGCAAAGTTGGGGAGTTGTAGTCCCCCAGCGTGCTTGCGCATATAAAGTGTATCATGTTTAAACCGGGGGCATCTACCCTTCCATACAAAATCCCTGACTGCTTTATGTAGCGTCTTAAACCAATAAGTGGGGAGGTTTATGGGGAGCGTTTGAAGCAAGTAGAGGATCCGTGGTAATACATTAATTTTAACCACATTGACTCTGCCTATCGGGGAAAAGCCTTTTGGGCACCAGTTTCTCAAGTCCCTACAAATTGAGCTGGTGATAGGAGTAAAATTGTCTTCAAAAATCTTTGTGTTGTCTTTGTTGATAAACACCCCCAAATATTTGAGTCGTGATGGATGCCATGTGAATGAGAATGCTGGCTTCAGGCCTTCAACTACTGCCTCGGGCGCAGAGATGTTGAGAGCTACCGATTTTGAGTAGTTAATTTTAAAGCCAGATAGCTTGCCATATTGCTGAAATTCTGATAGTAAATTAGGGATTGAAACCACAGGGTTAGTGAGGATTGCCAGGAGGTCATCCGCGAATAGGGCCGATTTAAAGCTTTTGTCCTCCATCTGTAGACCAGAGATATCAGGGTTTGCCCGGATAGAGCGGGCCAATGCTTCCATACACAAGATTAAAATCAGAGGAGACAAAGGGCATCCCTGTCTGGTACCGTTAGATATTATAATGGGTTCTGATAGTTCCCCATTTACTCTGACCCTTGCAGTTGGCTGCGTATACAAGGCGGCAATTCGAGCCATACTCCGAGGGCCTAAGCCCATGTGACTAAGGACCCCCTTCATAAATTCCCAATCTACTCTGTCAAATGCCTTTTCGGCATCTGTGGATAGTAAAACTGTTGGAATATTGGCAGTATGCGCATATTGTACTAAATTGATTATCTTAGTGGTATTGTCCCTCGCCTCCCTCCCTGGAACAAACCCCACCTGGTCAGAGTGAATGATTTGGGTCAAATATGGTTTTAATCTATTTGCTATCAGCTTAGCGTAAAGCTTAATGTCCCCATTAAGTAGAGAGATGGGCCTATAACTAGCACATGAAGCTGGATCTTTCCCTTCTTTTGGCAATACGGTAATCTGAGCAGCTAGCGTTTGAGGGGAAAAGTGTTTCTGGGCAGAAACAGAGTTAAAGGCCTGTAGCAAGAGAGGGGCTAGCTGTGCTTTGAAAGTTTTGAGGTAAAAAATGGTGAAACCATCCGGCCCCGGGCTTTTCCCTGATGGTGTCGTCTTGATCGCCTCTTCCAGTTCCTCGATCTTAAAGGGTTCTTCTAATAATTGTACGGCATCCTCATCTAATGTGGGAAAATCTATGCGCTTAAGGTATTCTGCTATGCGAGCCTGTTTGGTCGGGTGGTTAGCTGTGTTCAGCGTGTCAAACAAATTGTAAAGCTTAGTGTAATAGGTCTGGAACGCCCCAGCAATATCAGTAGTATGAACTAGTGTGGACCCTGCGTCTGTCTTAATCTGAGCAATATATAGTTGGGCTCTCTGCTTGCGCAGAGCACGAGCTAGAAGCTTCCCTGGTTTATCTCCCCACTGATAAAACTGGTTCTGACATCTACGTAGGTCATGTTTAATTTTATCTGACATTAATTGGTTCAGAGTCTTCCTAGTTTCTGTCAATTCTGTCATAACAGAGGGATCTAAGAAAGATTTGTGTCGCATTTCTAGTGTCTTGATTTTTTCTAGGAGTGAGTCCCTATATGCTATTCTTTCTCGCTTTCTGATCGCACCCATTTGGATAAGTTTACCTCGTATAATGCATTTATGAGCTTCCCATAAAGATATCTTTGAAATGTCAGGGGTGTCATTAGTCTGGACATAATCCGTAATGGCCTCTTCTATCACTGTCTTGTTATGCGCTTCCTGGATTAAGAGCTCGTTTAGCCTCCAGGTGAAAGGTCTACTACCTGTCCTGGAAATAGAGAGCGTCAGATACACCGGCGCATGGTCAGACCATGTAATCTGGCCTATAGCTACTTCTGATATCAGGGGCAAATGGTTGTGAGTGAGAAAGAAATAGTCCAGTCTCGAATATGTATTATGTGGGTGCGAGAAGAAAGTATAGTCGCGGTCTGTGGGGTGTTTGAGATGCCATGCGTCGACCAGCTGGTGTTCGTGCATAGTACGCCTCACCCTTCGATACAGCTGACCGGCCAATCTAGCAGATCCCGAAGATGAGTCCGTCGGGGGATGCAGAACCCAGTTGAAATCTCCGCCTGTTATGGTGATGCCCTTCTTCATCGATTCCACTTTATCCAGGAGCTTTTCTAGAAATACAGGTTGATTAGAGATCGGACCATAGATTTTAACAAACGTATACATTTGGGAGGAGATTGTACATGTCACTGCCAGACCTCTGCTTTCTTGTAATGTATGTGAGTCTATATTCTGAACGGGTAAACGACTAGACATGAGAATTGCCACTCCCAAGGACTTGTTTTCTGCATTATCACTTGTGAAGACAAACGGGAACTGGCGACTGTGCAACCTTGGAGCAAAACCTTGTTTGAAATGGGTTTCCTGTATGAAGGCTACGTCAATTTTTTTAGCTATGAGGTCGCGCAATAGACGGGACCGTTTTTCGGGGACATTCAAACCCTTAACATTAAGGGTAACACATTTGAGTCTACCCACCATTACCAAGCAGTTTTAAGTGATTACATGTGTACCACCACAAAGGGGAAAGAGGTATGAACCCGTAAGTAGATTGTAGTTGGGGAAAGTTAGAAAAAGTAGGGATAAGGGGGAAGGAAAGAGGGTCAGAAAGCCATAAATGCTTAAACTGAAGTATCAGTATCAACAGAGAACTAAGAATCTTTGGCAAGTTTATAAGACCGTTCCGGCAAACCATGTAGGACCGTGGTCCAGACATGACCCGGAATATAACACTAGGTCTTAGAGCCCTGAGGAGAACAGCAAACAGCAACAATCAAACAAACATAAATAAATGTTCCGCACCTCACCCCCAGCAGAGCCCTGGGTGATCTCGACCCAGGCCCTTACCCAGCAGAGAGGCACAGAACCTACACTACACATATGCACTAACAGATCCAATTTTGTGAAACATTAAGCATGAACACATAGCTTATCGAAAATACTTGAACAATATAACAGTAGAAAACTTTAGAGTACTTTAGAAAAATGATGATGGGCTAAACAGATCAATAATGGACACCAGCAGTTTAGAATAGCACATTAGGGATGAAGAAAATAAAATAGACAAAAATAAAATAAGGATATTAAGGATATTCTCGCCCAAGGAAAGCAATCTACAATAGAAGGCCATCAACAGGGTCTTAGGAGAGGTCTTCCTCCGAGGAGTGGGTATTCGCACTCAGTTGTGCATAATCAAGTGTTCCCTTGCGCCTGCTTATTCAAACGCTTTTGAGGTGACCATTTAGATCTACTTGGAAGTTGGAACCTATCGTCGTGTTGGGCCTCCATTACCGGATATAGACGTTGATGGGACTCCTGCCATTCAGCTAGAGCAATTAGTGGAATGCTCAAAGTGGAGCAGAAGTCCGGCGGAATCCTGAGGACTGCTGACTTTCCCTCATGTGTAACTTGCAGTTGGAGTGGAAAGCCCCATCTGTACTTAATTGATTTTTTCCGGAGCTCCTCCGTGAGGGGTTTAAGCTGCCTCCGAAATTGTAGAGTTTGCCAGGAGAGGTCTTGGAATATGTGGATTTCCTGACCGTTGAACTCCAATCCTTGGAGACCCCTTAGCTTGCGTACAATCTCATCCTTCTGCATGTAATAATGGAGTCGGCATAACATCTCTAGGCCTTTCCGTTGGGGCCCCCCTTGGGCGTAGTGCCCTATGCGCTCTGTCAAATACAATTGTATTGTCTGATGGTAATTCCAGAACCTCATTGAACACCTTCGTCAAAGCGTCTATCAGGCCCTGTGGGGGGACATCCTCCGGCAAACCCCGTATTCGTAAGTTGTTCCGACGACCCCGATTATCTAGATCGTCCATCTTTTGCTGGAATCCTTGCAAAGCCTTAGCTTGTTCCGCCACCGTCTTTTCTAGAGCTGTAACACGTTCATCTCCCTTTTCCTTGTGTTCTTCAAGGGCCACCAGGCGATGGCCAAGGTGGGCGATGTCTGCTTGCAGTGTGGCCACTTCTTGGTGGACAATCTCTTGCAATTTTGCTTCCAGCGCTTCAAAATCTTTTTTGGAGGGTAGCTCTTGCTTAGTCGGGAGAGACTTAAGCATTTGTAGGACCTGTGACAGATCCGGTTGTTCTGCTACCCCAGTCCCCTTCTGACGGTGTGTGTCATCCTGGCGTGTGTCAGGCGATGTTGAGCCAGAAGCAGCAGAAGGAGATGCCATCTCTGGTTCTTCCACGGCCACAGGAATTTGTAAATATGAGCAAAGATCGGAACGTTGAGGGGTCTCCTGGGGTTTTTTATGGTTTTTCTTGGCCGAGCTTTTTCAGTCTTTGCGAGATCCTAAGCGTGTTCAGCGACTTGTTCAAAGTATAATAATCATTGCAGGTAGTACATACTGTTGCGATAAGATTGCCGCTATCTGCGTCTCCTCATGATTGGTCTAGGCAGCCATCCCGCAGAACGCGGCCCGCAGTCTGTTTAAAGGAATATTACAGTGTGTCCAGTGCGCCCCTGTCTGGCCAGAGAGCTAACTTCCATAGAACAGACTTGAAGAATTTATGTACTTGTGGATTTTGGATGGGTAATGTAGTAACGAAAAACTGCCACCAGATGTCAGTGTTGCTACATCAGAGTAAATGTTTCCACTGAGAGAGGCCTGTTTGCAGGTGAATCTATTCTTTCTGTGGATCTGTATTTCAAAGCTGCTATCTGTGGAGGACTAACCTCCCTCAGCCAGACAATATAGATAGATAGTTAACTTGTACCTTGAGGCCAAAGTGACAGCATCTGGGATCTGATTCTGGTCTGTGTTGTGGCAGGTGCTGAGGCGCTAGCAGGCAGATGGCTTAGTTTGCCCCGCTGGATCAGAAGAGCCGACAGACCCTGGCACTCCCGGCGGCGCCACCGCGACCACCCACAGCCTCACCTCCGTGTTTCAGGGCAGCGCTGGAGGATCCCCTCCTTCCGCTTACAAATATCGGCAGCTGCGCTCCCAGGGCTGTTCCGCCGAGAAGGACTCCGCCTGGTCCCCCGACAAACCGGAGCTGCTGGACACCCGCCGGAGAGGTAAGCCTTGGCTAGATTTTGCTGGTGGTGATCAGTCTTGGGATAGGGATGGGCTGGTGGCTCTATGGAAGTCACGAGGAGGGTTAGGCCGCACTCCCGGATTTCAGATGTAGGACAGAGCCTCGGGTGTTTGAGGGCTCAGATTGTCGCTTGGATGCACCGTGGAACAATTCCGCCCACGTGTGAATTGTGAGCGCACCCCTGTATTGGATGTTGAGGGGTTTTATGTAGTTTGGAGCAGGAGCTCACTCCTAACGCGTCTGACTCGAATGGCCGCCAAGCCACGCCCCCCCAGCTTGTACCTTTTTAAAGAAAAAAAACCTCTCTAAAAAAGGTGAAAGTTTCCTGTAGGAAAACATAAAATTGCCATTCTACCCAAAATATTACCAAGCATACCAGCATCAGGTAGCTCCCTACTCTTACCTAGATTTCAGCACCTGCAATCTACACTGTCATCATATTCACCCTCATCATGTCAAAATGTTGTGCTGACTCATCTGCATCACCACTGGGTGTCTTGGGAAAGCTTAGTGTTTTCCTAAAAGCAGTTGCCAGAGAAACTGAAGGGGGAGACGTCATTACAAGATGTTGATAACTCTTGCATCCTGGCGAAGCAAATTAAGTACTTAATCTACAATTAAAATATAGTTAGTGGATTTGCTTTGGTTCATTTCCTCCTTCAATTTCTCTAGCTGCTTTTTAAAAAAGTCTAATTAGGGCAATCACTTGACTCAAGCTAACCATGTCTGCACTCTCTTCACAGGTGACTACTTCGCTGTACATTCCCCCTCAAATTCTATTCTTCTTGCAGCTGCTGCATTCTCCTACATGCTGTTGCACAATTCCCAAAATTATCCTAAATATTTCCGGACACAGACAGCATCTCCTGAATGTCATTGTCATTTTTTAAAAACTTCTGTAACACAAAGTTGATTGTGTGAGCAAAACAGGAAATGTGATGGAATTCCCCTCACTGTAATAATCTAACAATATTGGTGGCGTTATCAGAAATCACATATCCTCAGGAGAGTCCAAGCAGGATTAGCCATGTTGCAATGACATCCCTTATTTTGTGTATCAGATTGTTAGCTGTATGCCTCTTAGTGAAGCCGCTGATACACAGAGTAGCCTACTTCTGAAAAATGTGACATACTTGGGTACATGCTGCTGCTGTTCCTGCTGGTGAAGGCGAATCAACAATCCAGTGGGCTGTCACAGTCATATAATCTTTAGTTTGCCCAGTTCCGCTTGTCCACATATCTGTGGTTAAGTGTACAGTGGGTAGAATGGCATTTTTTAGCCCAATAATTACTTTTTTATGAACTTTCTGGTAGAGGTGAGGAATAGCTTTTCTAGTAAAATGGTGTTGTGATGGAATTTGGTAATAGGGACAGAAGACCTCAAGTAACTGTCTAAAACCAGCTGCATTAATAGTGGACATTGGACACAGATCTAATACTAGCATAGTCCCCATGGCATCTGTGATCCGCTTTGCGACTGGGTGATAGGTTTCTTACTTTCTTTCTCTAGCAAAGGATTGTTTAACAGTCAATTGTTGTAAACTACTAGTAGTAGTCTTCTGGGTTGAAGATCCACCACCAGCAGCAGCAGCGGGACTAAAGCTCAATATTTCTTGAGAGGAATCATGGTTAGTGGAGGAGTCATCTAGCCTTAGCAACTTGGATGCAGGACTAACTCCCATCACTTGTGAGGATATTGATAATGAAGGTGTTGGGGATGTAGATTGCAGGTGCTGGGATCTAAAAGAGAGAAGAGTGGTAGATGATGCTGGACTACTTGTTGTTATTTTTTTAGCATATGAACTCGCTTCAAATTTCGTAACATGGATGCGGATAATAGATGGCTTTAAAAATGCTACAATTGGCTAAACAACTGTTGTAAGGATTTGTGTAAAAATAATTCCACACATAAGAGGTGGATTTTTGGTCTCATGCCCAGGCATGACAATGGCCTTTTTCTTATCACTGACAAGAACTGCTGAAATCTTTGTTTGAAAGTGTATGAAAATAATATTGTGATCTGTAAGGTGGTCAAAATTGACTGCAAATGACTTGAAATTAGTGATAGTGAGGTTAATAATAATGTAGGATAAAATAAAAACCAAAATTATGTAAAATTAGCATATTTTATCAATATTTCTAAAAAAAATACATATCCTAAGCAAGGGCGGTTTTGGCAAAACCAAAACCAAACCCCGAAGGTAATCCAGATCCAAAACCAAAACCAAAACACGGGGGTCAGTGAGCATCTCTAATAAATAAATATATTGGATATTTGTCTGAGTTTGAAGTGTAATCCCTCATCCAGAAAGGCTCTTCACATGGGATTGGAGTCAAAAATTATCAAGGGCCTATTTTGAGAAGTGCTGTCTCAGTGGAGGTGTGGGCGGTGATGTGTGGGCATGGCCAACACCATTGACGGCACAGTTAGCTCCTTCCTCAAACCACCAAAAACTCCCTTCTATCTTTCCTTATATGAAGAGCGCAGCACTAACTGGTTCATAGAGCTTGTATGTAAAGTAAAGCGTGGAAATATGTCCCAGCTGTCCCTCATGTTTGTATAAGCTCCTGGAAGATCAGGATAGACTCCTAAAATCAGGATGATTCTTATGGAATTGAAATTAGGAGGTACAGGTATGCTATTTTATCCACCATTAAAGACAAAAATAAAAACAATGGTGGATTATAAAAATCACTTTAGTTTTATTTACAGTATAAAGTGCTTAAACAGAAAAATACAGGAAAAATGCTAGTTGTTATTCATCTTCTGGAAAACGGAGTAGTGAGTGAACAATCTCATCCTTCTTCCACCCAATCAGCCCCAGAATTTAATTTGTAGCATTTACATATAATAAATATGCTTATCCCCCTTCCATACAGCCCTGACATTAAATTATTTGCACCCATGTTCGATAATAGGCTTTCTTACCCCTAAACTGCCTGAAATTAAATTAATAGTGTTTACATTTAATAAATAAGTCTCTTTCCTCATAACCAGCTCCAACATTAAATTAATAACATTCCTATTTATTATGTAGATCTATTTCCCACCACCACCCTCAACATTAAATTAATAGAATTCACATTTAATAAAGCAAAATATTCCTTCTCCGCCAGCAGCCCCAACAGTAAAGTGATAATATTACCATTTAATAAAGAGAACTACTGTATTTCTCCCTTAAACGGCTCTAATTTTAAATTAATAGCATTGCATTTAAAAAAAACAACAGACTCCCCCCACCTTAAACAGTAAAATTAATAAAATTCCAATTTAATAAACAGACATATTTCCCCCTGCCAGCCCCGACATTAAATCAATAGTATTCTTATTTTTAAAAAAATGTATTTCCCTATGTGCCCCAAAATCAAATGAATAGCTTTCACATTTCCCTTATATTTAATAGAAACAATCATTGCTAATAGGAATATTACTGACTTTTGAATATATTACCAGTTTCATATTTTTATAGTTATATTTAATTACTGTATTGTATTAATTATTGTATTTTATAGCATTTATGTACCATATGTTTATATACCATAAAGAAAATTGCTCCTTCCCTCCAACCCCCAGCCCCCTGAATTCCCCCATTTTTTCCAGCCACCCCTCCCTTCCCCTCTCCCATTTTCACTAGCCACCTCTCCTCCATTATTTTCATCTCCTCCCGCTCTTCCCCTCCCCATTTTCTCTAGCCACCTCATTGCCCATTTTCTCTGAAGTAATATAATTACCTTTTGTTCTTGCTCACTTCTCTGCTTCTTCATCTGGTTTATTCTTGATTCTTTACATTCTTCCTGCCTTCCTGTCTCCTCTATACTAACAGTGTCATGATACCATGATGCTGCTGGGAGTTTGGCGTCCGGTCTTCTGTTTCCTGGCATGTTTATGACCCTGCTTGAAGTCAGCCAACCTGCAACTAGTGCATAAGTTATGAGTCACAATAATGACTCTATAACTTATAGAATATTTGCCTACTCTCCCGAAATGTCCGGCAGACTCCCAAATTTCTGTGAGTCCTCCCAGACTCCCAGGAGAGCAGGCAATTTCCATAGATCCTGCCCACTACATATAGTTAAATGGTGGGGGCAGGGCTTATAACGCAATTCTTTTGTCATCGTGGCCCCGTCCCCTGTTGTTATAGGTTGGAATTAATTATGTATGTTTATGGGGTGGGGCCAAATGACACGATTTGCCTCCCCCCATCCCCATAAGCCCACCTCCCCCCGAATGCCAACTTGCTAAAGTTGGCAAGTATGACTTATAGTGCCTGCAGGAGAATGACCATTCCCAGCCAATTGTGAAGCAGTTACACAGCAGGAAAAGAAATCATATTAACCACTGATCTTCATGGACTTTATATTGTGGGGAGGCATGGGGCTGCAGCCCGATCAGGTCTAATATTAATGTGGGCCTTGCTTTTGCCTAATTTTTGCTATGTGTAAACATACCCTAGGATCTGTGGTAATACTTCCAATGCAACAACATGATAGCAAACTCTTTTTTGTTTCTGTACTTTTTTTGTTGCTAAGTTGCTTATCTCGCTGCATTGTGTAAAGAAGACAATTTCCTTACAGTGCAGGGGCGCACGCACGGGGGGGTTTCTGGGTCTCCAGAAACCCCCCCCCCTTCGCTAAAGAAGTGCCCCTACATAGCGGCACTGTACTATATAGCAGCTGCGGCGCTGTCAAAGAAGCGTCCGCGGCGGTGCTGTATTGTATACAACACCACAACGGACGCTTCTTTGACAGCGCAGCGGCTGCTGTATAGTACAGTGCTGCCAAAACGGAGCTGGTGCGCATGCGCCCTGCGCAGCAGCTCTCTCGCTTTCTTTGGGGGGTGGGTGGGGGGAAACCCCCCTTAAAAATCCTGCATGCGCCGCTGCAGCGCTTCACAAACCACTGCTGCAGATATATTAACCAAGGACTAAACACCTAAGTCACAAGAAAACAAGAAAAATTGCAGGTAAGTAAATAATTCTGCTCTGTAGTCCCACTTTTAACAGATACAATATACTAGGCAAACAAATATAGGGACAACTACATCAAGTATAGTACATGTGTCACAGATAATACTTATATTCAAAGTTGTTGGTCCAAATAGATTCTTCTCTTTAGTCTCCAGAGAGTACCATAAAAGGAAAAAAAAAGATAATAGTGCAATCCTGTATAGTTAAACTGCTTGTTTATTCAGAAAAATTGGAAAATAGGTAAAACTATCCAGTAGAAGGGAAGAGCTTTATGTTCCAAATGAGACCTTCACCAACCAACTGTGCATCCAAATATGTATGAAATGTGTTTATTAGATCATCACTTCACCAAGTGAAACAATCGTCTCTCCACAGGATGAGAAACGCCCCCTAGGAGGTCCTACTTACAAACAACTTTCTTCAGTCTTCGCACATCAAAATAGACTTTGTTTCTCCTTAATGTCACAGCAAACAACCATATAACAAAAGATAGAGGAAAAGGGATTTAAGGTAGTAAATTTAAAATCCTTATTTGATAAAATACATTGCATAGGTACTCCTCCCAGAGTAAGGAAGATGATCAGCATAACAAATATACATTGTCATTTATATCCACGCCAAGAGCTAGCCAGGGCTGAGAAGGAGCTGCACTGCCTAAACTGTGCATTTCAATACTACACACAGTGCCAGGGGGTTACATATAGATCATAGAATATAATGTTCATAGAATATAGTTCACTAGCTGAAGTATCCAGCCTTGCCCGTGTTTAACTCTCCAAGTTATTAAATTATCAATGAGTTAGATGTAACTGTCAAACTTTTACAAATAATTAGCAGCTCAGCAGCTCTTGCAACACTCCCATGAGGTTGCTGCCCAGTGTCGTTTTTGTTTTTGTATCAAATGTCATCCAAATCCATCCAGTGGAAGGCCCTCTAAAACTATTACCGTTAATACGGTAATTACTCACTGAATTTCAGCTCTCAGCTCCCTGAGCTGCGAGCTGAAATTCAGCAAGTAAATTACCGTATGAACGGTATTTACGCGCAATATTACCGTATTAACGGTAATAGTTTTAGAGCGCGAGTTTTTCTGAGGTCCGGACGAAAAATTGAATACCCCCCGAAGAATCTTTAGAATGTAAGCACATGCACAAATGATGTGCATAAGGTGTAATCACAATTGTGGTTGAAGTACACAGCGAGTGATCACATATGGTGTGACAATTATAAAGTGAAATACTACACTAAATTATTTTATGTTTTATTTTCATATACACTACAGGAATCCACCGCACAAGCAAACAGTGGATATTCGCTTTAAGCATTTCACAAGGAAGTAAAACAAACGTGGGGGAAAAAAGCACCAACTAGTGGGATCTGTCAGTAGTTTATACTAAAACTCATTGAACTTTTAATGCTGGTTTCAAACTTTTAAATATGAGGTGTATATTTTAAGTTTGGTATCACTGAGTGGCAAAGTGGGAGTGCTTTTTAGTTTACTTTGTACTAAGGGATGAAGAGAATATTTACCACAGAGAGATATATTGCAGCTCGGCTGAAGAGAATATGTACCTTAAAGAAATATATTGCTAGCTGGGCAGAAGAGAATAATTGCCTCGGAGTGATATTGTAGCACCTGCATACCTACCTACTTTCAAATTCTCCGGGAGATCCCGGAGGAGAAGTCATATGACCACTTCATAGCTTCACCATTGCTCTGTCTCCTACTATGAAATGCTGAAATTCAAGGCATTGCATACCAGGGGGAGGGACTTAATGACATAAATAAGCCCGCCTTCTAAACAATCAATGAGAATGCCTACTCTTCTGGGAGTCCGGTAGGACTACCCGAAATTCAGGAGCCTCCTGGAAATTTTGTGAGAGTAGGCAAGTATGACTATCTGTATAAAACATCTCATTAAATTGTTGCCCTGTCATAATAGTAGTTCCCAATTACCATTATAGAGACTTTTACAACAGAACTAACTGTAATATTAGGAGAGGAAGTAAGCATCTCTCATATGCACTGTGAAAAAATCTCTTCTGAGAAACTGTGATATCCATACCTCACCAGGATCTGAAGTACGAAGAAAATAGAGGGTTAACATCTGTGTCTGAAGTTTCAGAGACTGAAGTAATATATCATTTTAATATCCCATCTACATTGCTATTAATGCTGAATTAAGGGACTTTGCCAGTGGGAAATATATTAACTCATGCACTCATCATCTCCCGCATCGACTATTGCAATTCCCTCCTTACTGGTCTTCCCAAAGTCAGACTTGAACCCCTACAATCTATTTTGCATGCAGCGGCTAGATTGATTTTCCTTATTAACTGTTTTTCCTCTGCTGAGCCACTCTGTCAGTCTCTACATTGGCTGCCTGTATTTCAACGAATCCAATATAAAATTCTTCTACTAACATACAAGGCCATCAACAAAATTTCACCGACATACATTTCCTCACTGGTCTCGAAATATCTTCCCACTCGACACCTCCGTTCTGCACAAGATCTACGTCTCTCCTCCACTCTCATCACATCCTCCCATTCTCGGTTACAGGATTTTTTCCGGGCTGCACCCACTTTGTGGAATTCCCTCCCTCGCACAGTAAGACTTTCCTCTAGTCTTCAAACCTTCAAGCGTTCATTGAAAACCCACCTCTTCAGACAAGGTTATGATATTCCTCAAACACCATCTTAATATCCCTAGATTACCTTATTACCATCCTCTACACAGCTAACCGAAGACAACAACCCTGTGACCAACACTGCAACACACACAGACCACTCAATTCTTTTACCTTTGCGTTCTAGCTGGTCCATTGTGCAAGATGATGTAGCACATGCCCATGTGTTTCTAACTCCCATTGTCCTATAGATTGTAAGCTTGCGAGCAGGGTTCTCTTACCTCTCTGTCTGTATGTATTACCCAGTATTGTTTTATCAATGTTTGTTCCCAATTGTAAAGCGTTACGGAATTTGCTGGTGCTATATAAACAAATGATGATGATGATGATGATGATGATAACTGAGTGAAATAGTACCATTCATGCTTACCTTTTACCGGATCTGTAGGACATATAATATTCATTACAACTGTCATTTGATGTTTTTGCAGAGACCTATTCATTCCCAGTAAATTGAATCTACAGTGAGAAGTAGCTACCATCTACAATATATGTGCACCAATGACAGTTTGGGTAGGTATTGTGTGGTAATGTCTGAGTCATTACCGGTGAAATCTTACTAGTTAAGAAGGTATATATCACGCATCTCATCATTTTAGTTACATTCTGATCCTTATATACATTTGTTTCGTTTGGTTACTGATATCTGCTGTACATCCTGGCATTCCTCTATCCCCAGACGCCATTTTGCCTAGTATTCTGCACATGCACAACCCCGGAAACCTTTAAAACCTGCATTGGATGATCACCAGCCAGTTCCCTTTATAAGGGTCCTCCTCCTTTCCATGAGTATCAGATCATCAGGTCGCTCTACCTGATTGGAAGCATTATCACTGACTTCTGTTCATGCTTATACTTACCTTTGTTCCTGTCTTTGTGGGTTAGACTGTTCATTCAACTGCTACAGCTTCACTCATCATCAGTCCTGTTCCAGAGTTATAACACCTGTGTGGATCTCAGTGCTTCTGCTCTCTGCAGTTCCTCGCTTCACAGCATTACCTGTTCAGCTTATTCCAAAGTCAAGACCTGTGGCCTCAATGCAGTGCATTGCTCATCATCGATCCTGTTCCAGAGTTATAACACCTGTGTGGATCTCAGCACTTCTGCTCTCTGCTGCTCACCACTTCAATGCTACACCTGTTCAGCATGTTCAGCCTAATCCACTGCTAAGACCTGTGACTATAGTAGTTCACTCAGCATCTGTCCTGTTCCTGAATTACTACACTAGTGTATACCACAGTCCTTGTGAGTCCTGCAGCTCATCGCACAGCCGTATCTAGGGCTGTGCAACAGGGGCGACCGCCCAGGGCGCTACGCTGAAGCGGGGCACAATTTAGGAATATTTTAGGATAAATAGTGAGATCAAAACAGCGCTTCGCTTTTAACAACTGCCCGCTGGAATTCAAAGGGAATATACACAAATTCCCAACAAATAACAAAACATATAAAATATTGTGAAAACCTACAGGCGCTTATAAATATTATCTATAAAGTTAGGTAGTATAGAATAGGGGAATACTTAAATTGTATGATGGTAATCCTCCAATTCTTACTTCTCACAGATTGTTCATGAGGTCATAGAACAAAGAGAAAAGAGCAACATAGTGTAATACAATAAAAAATGTACATAGAACAATTTTACTATGTTCTTATTGGTTGAAAAAGAAGATCTTCTTTTAAAAGTAGACATCCCTTTTGGTGGGGCACTCACAAGAGTTAGAAGAAATACAGGCCCATCAAATTGTGGTTCTCCTTTTCTTTTCATAGGATCTTTATCCGTGGGTCAATTCCATTAAAATACATCATGTATATTTCACCAGCAGAGAAAAAAATATATAAAAAAAAATATCTAGTGTGATATTGGTTTGATAAAATGTATTCGTATAATCACAAAGATATAAATATAAAATCAGACAATGATAAAAAAAAGTTTATCTACTCCTACCAGATAAACGGAGTATTCAGGCAGTTGGTATAATTTCCACAGGGCTTCCAAATTGGTCACAGTGTAGAACAGCCAGAAGTTAAACATCCATTAAATTGAGGAGATGTAGTAAAATCATCAGTTTACATGCTCCAACATGTTTCAACCTTAACTGGTCTTTCTCAAGATGCACATTACATTTTTTAGTACTATATATGATTTAGGCTATTTTGATTGTATATATGCTCTGCTTAGTTATCTCACAAGTCTTGTCAATTCCTTTAAATGTTACAGGTTACATTGAGTAATTATTAGAAAAATCACTAGAGGGCACTAAAGTTAATATTTAAGGTATATGCAAAATGCTTGTGATAAAGTAGCATGTAGATCACATTGTCTAAATTTAGTTCATGACATTTGACCTAAATAATAAATTCTGGAGATGCAGAACATATTTAAACCAAATTGCATACAAATAGTTAAGCCCTGAAATTGTAAATCGGTTTAACAAATAGAATCACTGTAAAGCACTGTGCTGATAAGCTACAAGACTGTATATTAGAGTAGAAGCATGTATGCGATATATTGCTTTATAAAGTAAAGTTTAAACTATAGAAATTAAACTATTCCATTTACCATGCTCTTATCAAAGGCAATTTACAGATTATATATATATATATATATATATATATATATATATATATATATGTATATATATATTTACTTATTTATCTATCTATCTATACAGTATATACACATATACTAATCAGCACAACATAAAAATCACTTCCATAATATTTTGTAGTTCCCCCTTGTGCTGCCAAAACAGCTCGGACTCATCGAGGAATAGACTCCACAAGACCTCTGAAGGTGTCCTGTGGTATCTGGCACCAAGACGTTAGCAGCAGATCCTTTCATTCCTGTAAGTTGCAAGGTGTGGTCTCCATGGCTCGGACTTGTTTTTTCAGTACATCCCACAGATGCTCTATCGAGTTAAGAACTTGGGAATTTGGAGGCCAAGGCAACACCTTCAACTCTTTGTCATGTTTCTCAAACCATTCCTGAACAAGTTTTGCAGTGTGGCAGGATCCATTTGCGGGGGACTTACTTGCGGGACGAGTTCCCTTGGGCTTCCGGAGTCCCAACAGCAACAACAGTCCTTTCCGTTTGGCCGGGGCGGGTTCCCCTCAGGTGATAGTCCTGAGGCAACAGTGGAGCAGAAGGCTCCTGTTACTGCTCCACATTACCAGCTGGTTAGAGAGTACAGGTAAGTGCTTCCCGTTGTCAGCCTTCCATATACAGTAGCAAAGTGTTATTGAACTTGTGTGGTAAAGTACAGCGTGTTTCCTTACTGTACTCTTGTGATTTTCTGTGTCTGTGGGAATAAGGGGTAGTTAGAGCATACACCCAGCTATGGTAGAACACACAGTAGTCTTCCTGTCCTGTAGGTCCCTGGGGTTACAAGGAATTCCTGAGGCAGTGATTGGGCATCTCACTGGCAGTGCAGCAGAGCCCTTTTGAGTTCCAGAGGTGTGTCCCGTGGTTCCAATTGGTGTCCCGGTCTGAGTTCCGTCAGGTTCCCTCACAGTTCTAGATTGGGGCGGTGTTCCACTAGGGAGAACGCAACCGTCTCAAGTTCCAGCAGTGGCCACTAACGTATCCAGGCGGGAGCCGCTACCCCGGTGGTGCACTGCTCTAGTGATGCCCGGTCGTACAGGTGGCAACTGGTCCTTGGGATTTTGTGAGTGACCCCATAGTGAGAAGATAGTCTTCTCAGTACGACCTGGGTGAACGACAGGGTCAGCCACGGAGTAGAAGGTGAACACCGGCTGGTGTTCTCCGCAGGTAGAGGGAGGAGATCTAAGAAGTGCACTATACCCCAGTACCTAGCAAAGTTGCGTTCCCGACCATTAGTTGTATATTTTAGGGTCAGGGCGCCTGTTGTTAGCTAGTGCCAGTTGTGTGGGTGGTACATTCTAGCCTCACTTGTAGAGTAGAGGGAGGTTGTGTTGTTTTCTGTCATTTGCAGGTGACGGAGAAGAGCAGGAGAGCAGGGACCGGAAGTTGGAGTGCCCCGGATGAGTATCGCTCTCAATTCCTACTTCTGGTTAGGACCTCACCGAGGGGTGAGTGGAGTGTTTGGGGCGGGATTGTTCCTGGTCCCAGATACTCGTAATCCCGTGCCCTTGGCAAGAGTAAAGCAAGGCAGCGGCATGCGGGGTTGAGTGAAGGTCTCTTCTCCTTGCCGTTGCCTCGGACAGTCCCATTCTGGTAGGCACGGTTCCTAACCTGTTTCTCCCTTAGCGGTAAATATTGTGATCGGGCAGAACTCTCACTGCTGGTCCACTGGGATAGGAAGCCGAGAAGTGTTCCATAGTCATTCCACTGCATTGGGTAAGTTCCTGTAGTTAGAAAGGGGCTTGTCATCTGTGTGGCACTTTCCCCAGGGGGCTCTTACACATTATTTGAGAGCGATCAGTAAAAAACGTTGCCATGAAGGGGTGTACTTGGTCTGCAACAATGTTTAGGTAAGTGGTATGTGTCAAAGTAACAGCCACATAAATGCCAGGACACAAAGTTTCCCAGCAAAACGTTGCCCAGAGCATAACACTGCCACCGCCACCTTGCCTTCTTCCCATAGTGCATCCTGGTGCCATCTCTTCCCAGGTAAACAACGCAAACGCACCTGACTGCCCACATGATATAAAAGAATTGATTGAAAAGAACATTATTCATCAGACCAGGCCACCTTCTTCAATTGCTTCACAGTCCTCCCTCCTTCTTTGGACTACTTTCAGCAGATTCTAACCACTGCATACTGGGAACACCCCACAAGACCTGCCATTTTGGAGATGCCCTGACTCAGTCATCACAATTTGTCAAAGTCGCTCAGATTCTTTCCTGGTTCCTAAACATTAACTTCAAGAACTGACTGATCCCTTGCTGCCTAACATATCCCACCCCTTGACAGGTGCCACTGTAAAGAGATAATCAATGTAATTCACTTCACTTGTTAGTGGTTTTATTGTTGTGGCTGATCGTTGTATATATGTATCATCATCATCATCACCATTTATTTATATAGCGCCAGTATTTCCGCAGTGCTGAATAAAGAACTCACTCACATCAGTCCCTGCCCCATTAGGGCTTAAATCTAAATTCCCTAACACGCACAGACAGACACACACAAAGACTAGGGTCAATTTGCTAGCAGCCAGTTAACCTACCAGTATGTTTTTGGATATGTGTGTGTGTGTGTGTGTGTGTGTGTGTGTGTGTATACACTATATGGACAAAAGTATTCGGATGCTTGACCATTGCACCAACAGGAACTGTAATGCCATTGTATTCAAATACATATACTTTAATATGGAGTTTGTCCCCCTCTTGCAGCGATAACAGGTTCCACTCTTCTTGGAAGGCTTTCCCCAAGATGTTGGAGTGTTTCTGTGGGAATTTGTGCCCATTCTGTAGAGCATTTATGAGGTCAGACACTGATGTTGGACGAGAAGGCTTGGCTCACAATCTCCATTCCAGTTCATCCCAAAGGTGTTCGATGGGATTGAGGTCAGAGCTCTGTGTGGGCCAGTCAAGTTCTTCCACACCAAACTCATCAAACCATGTCTTTGTAGTCCTTGCTTTGTGCACTGGGGCACAGTCATGTTGGAATAGAAAAGGGCATTCCCCAATCTGTTACCACAAAGTTGGAAGCATAGCACTGTCCAAAATGACATGGTATGCTGAAGCATTAAGTTTGCCCTTCACTGGCGATAAGGGGCCTAGGCCTAGCCCAAACTTCACAGTTGGCATAATGCAGTCAGGCAGGTAACAAAATACAGAAAATCTCAGGCGCTAAGAATCATGAGTTGATAGTGTATGGTGATGGACCGCAGCTCCCTTAAAACAGATATCTGAATCTGTCAATATATAGAAAAAACAAACAAAAAACAATAAAGGGGCGCTGTATCCACCAAGTTTAATAAAATTCAATTGAATATTAAAAATAACAATATACATACAATAAAAATAGTGTAGTATAAATACAATATTATAAACACCAATCGGTGTCTCATATAAATTGTTATAATATTCACAGTGCTATACTTGTGACTCCCGGGGACCAGAATCAGCTGGTAAACAAAAGACAACCGCTGTAGCAATTTGAGGTAGTTAGAATCCTTCAATGTAGAGGAAAACCAGTGATTTTGCAGATAAAGAGTGATGTGCTCTCATTATTTCCAACGATAATCACCTGCCAAACAGATTTAACTTAGCATGCAGCAGTAGTAATGTAGCATACAATAGTCCGTTATTTCTCCTGTTTAGGTAATTTTAATAATGCTCATAGCGTATAGATAGCAGCTAGAACCAATAAAAGCAATGAAGATCCTTTAATATGAATGATTAGCAAGCGGTTTATACATACGTGGGCTCTCCGGATTTGTATAGATATTCAGCGGCCGGGCGGGTTAGACTTTAGCATGCAGAGAAACTGCAGCAACAGAAATGACAGTCTCTAACATAGTAATCCAGCGCTTTAACGGCCAATGGTGAACACACGGAAGCAATATTAGAGATCCGCTTGTTCCACTTGCTTAGTATCCAATGAAGTACTAAGGGGCATAAAGATTGAATGTCCAAAAGTATTAAGCAAAGACAAAGAGTATCCTGACGCATTTCTCCATCTTAGTCACGGTTTCATCAGAGGTATAATGTCTTTAGGATATCCACACACTATTTAATGCCGGTTTGTAAATCACATGACCAAAACCAGCCAATAAAGACATGATTCCAATTGTTCCTTGTTTAAGACAGTGTACAGGGGAAACTTTGTAGATCTATTATGAGCAGACACCAAAGATATGTATTAACAGGAAACAAGTCTGCTTAGGGAAGCAAACACAGCAGAATAATTTGGCTTGGTTTCAGCAATGATCAGCACACCGTGCCAAGCTAGACACTCCCCTCTGACTGTCCTATAAATCACAGACACAGAAAATTTCCCTTTCTCTGCCAGTAGCCGGATTCAGGCAGGTAACATACTGCCGGCATCCGCCAAACCCAGACTCACCCATCTGACTACCAAACAGAGAAGCGTGATTCATCACTCCACAGAACACGTTTACACTGCTCCACAGTCCAGTGTCGGTGTGCCTTACACCTCTCCATCCGACGCTTGGCATTGGTCTTGGTGATGTGAGGCTTGCATGTAAATGCTTGGACTTGGAAACCCATTCCATTAAGCTCCAGCCGCACAGTTTTATGCTTACATAAATGCCAGTGAAAGTTTGAAACTCTTCAGATATGGAATCAGCAGAGCGTTTGCGACTTTTATGTACCATGCACCTTAGCAGTTGTTGACCCCGCTCTATGATTTTACGTGTCATCCACTTCGTGGGTGAGCTGCTGTTGTTCCTCAACGCTTCCACTTTATAATAATATCACTTACAGTTGACTGTGGAGTATCCATCAGGGGTGAAATTTCATGAACTGTCTTACTGCAAAGCTGGCATCCTATCATAGTATCTCGCTTGAAGTCACTGCGACCATTTTGTATCACAAATGTTTGCAAATGGAGACTGTATGGCTAGGTGCATAATTTCCCTTCTGGAATCAAAATTATGAATTAAGTCATTTGTGCCTACTCTCCTGGAATGTTTGGTAGACTCCCAATTTTCAGTATTTCCTGTGAGAACAGGTCACCCTCCCTCATCCTACCCACTTCACATGCATTATCATGGCACTGCCCCTTGTTGAAACAGCAGAACTGCACTGGGTAGGGCCATGATAATGCAATCCACATCACAAATCATAAAACCATGCCGCCAGCACTTGCCACTGGGACCTCCCCTTGTGACCAAGAGTACAGGGACCATTGCTTGTTGGTTAAAATGCAGAGACATATTTGTGACGGTCAAATAAAATAAAAAGTATTATACAGCAGCCCATGATGAGCCATTGTGAAATATAGTGTCCAGTCACTGGGGGGCCCAGTTTAAAATGTATTGTCCAGTCCCTGATGACCCAGTGTAAAATAGTAAAATATAGTGCCTAATCACCGGTGGCCAAATGTGAAATATAGAACAGAGTCTTTGGTAGACCGTAGTAAAATATATTATTATTATTAATTTTTATTAATAGGGCGCCACAAGGTATCCGTAGCGCCGTACAAATATAGTCTTGTTTCTGGTGGCCCAATGTAAAATACTTTGTCCAGAACCTGGTGACCCAATGTAAAATATATTTTCCAGTCCCTGGTAGCTCAGCATAAAACATATAGCCATGTCCCATGTGGTCTAGTGTAAAATATATTGCCTAGTCCTTGTTGGTTTAGTGTGTAGGAAAGAAAATAGAGTTATTATAAGAAAACATGCAGAGAGCAATATTGTGACCTAGTAAAAGCACTTTCTGAGCACTTGCACTAGGTCTTTAGAGGAAGCAGTGAGAGGTTTTGCAGGGCCTTGCAGAAGTGTGATGTACACTTATACATAGGGGAGGATCTTTGCCTGCATCAGCCCTGAATGCAATTAGCTTTGTATACATCACAGGTACATCTTATGGGTTTTCCTGTCAGTCACAGAATATGTGTAAAGTAACACTCACAGCAATATTATTTATTTGACTGTTTTTGGCTTTAATCCTCCCATTTGCATACCCGATCTACTATTAGGTGACTACTTGCTGCTCCACCCTCCTCTTTATTGCTCTCAGATGTTTCTGCTTATTAGGGTGTGTTTTTATGTCCCTGACTAACAGGTCATTCAATCCTGCTTTTACTGCTGACTTTTGAGCTGTTCTGAGTACCCCTTACGAACACTGCTTAGTTGTGTCAACCTGGGGGCCTCAACCTTCTTTTGTCCCATTGTGAAATCCATCACTTCTTTTCAGAGGTCCATAGCAAACACTAGACACTCATTAAATCCAGATGAGACAACTCTGTTAGTAGCAAATGTGGATCTATTACTATTGCTTGTGACAAGGTGTTACAAGTATTTTTTGGGTTGCAGTAGAGAGAGAGGCATGCTGCATTGAGAGAGGCATAGAGAGGGCGGTAATAACAGAAAAATAGAGAGGGCAACAATGAGAGAAACATGAAGAGGGTGGCAATGAGAGAGACATGGGGGTAAATTTATCAAGCCGAGGGCTTGAAAAAGTGGAGATGTTGCCAATTGCAACCAATCAGATTCTAGGGCCTGATTCATTAAGGATCTTTAATGAAGAGGTATCTTATTTCAGTCTCATGGACAAAACCATGTTACAATGCAAGGGGTGCAAACTAGTTTTCTGTTTTGCACATAAGTTAAATACTGACTGTTTTTTCATGTAGCACACAATTACTTGATAGCTTATTTGTACACTGAAATTTAAAGTTGATATTTGTGTGCTACATGAAAAAACAGTCAGTATTTAACTTATGTGCAAAACAGAAAACTAGTTTGCACCCCTTGCAATGTAAAATGGTTTTGTCCAGGAGACTGAAATAAGATACCTCTTCATTTAAGATCCTTAATGATCAGACCCCTAGTTATCCTTTTTTTTTTAGTACATTCTACAAAATGACAGCTAGAATCTGATTGGTTGCAACATCTCCACTTTTTCAAACCCGCATCTTGATAAATTTACTGCATGGAGAGTTGAGCAAAGAGAGAGACATGGAGGGTGGCAATGTGAGAGATATGCAGGAGCAATTTGAAAAATACAGAGGAGGCAATGAGAGATATACAAGTGGGACAGATACTCTTTATTTCCATCTTGTGGAACGTTCATTTTCCTTAGTCTATAGAATGTACAAATGACATAATACACTTTATGTTACAGAGACTTATCATGATTTCTCGAGGACTTTATATTTAGCTTTAGTATGTAGAGCTGGGCTAATATTCATGTGACTCTTTATGGGATTGTCTGTCTATCTTTATATACCTTCCATTATTAAATTAAGTATATTTATATTTATTTGTATAATCAATTTTAAATATATGCTATTCATATTGATTAAAGATTTGTTATATATTTGATCTGTTAAAGTGAGTTGCTTTTGTACAGCGATTTATCATTCACTAGATGTATGCTAGATTGTGTTTTCTAGATGTCACATTAGGATTGGTCTATATATACATCCAGAGAGAAATGTATATATGTATGTGTAAGCAATATATATCATCCCTCTTTACACTTTGAAGTATAACAATATTTAATGAGAGCTTTTTTGAAATGTAACTATCTTAGAGCTCTCCTCTACTTAGATAATGCTATTCAGTTTGACCGTAGTATCATGTGAGTATCATGTGAGCTTACTCTTGTTATGAACTCTGTTGAAACTTAATTTATCTAGTAGTACATAACCATGCTTGTGATTGGTTTAAAGTCCGTGTATTGGTAATGCATATGTGCTGAGTTATAACATGGAGAAATGTCGCAGAGAGTAAGCACATGCTACAGTTGTCCCACCCACATACTAAAGTGCACTAGGGGAGAGGGCATGACCAGCATATAGGGGCAAGCAGGGCCACGGTACAGGGGGCCCTCTATAGTTGACTAGCATGTAAACTTGTGTGCCACTGCTTAGCGGCAGTGCGCCATTGAAGGGGCTGTGGCCATACCATTGAGAGCATACCTAGCAGATGAAAAGTGTAAGGCAAGGAATAATTTAATATATCTTCATTAGAATTTACAGTATTTTGGTGCTACAGGGCTCCCATAGTCTAGGGAAAGAGCCCTGTAGCACTGTCATTACAGTAATGCCCAGCAGCTTTACTCACACATGTCCCCCTCTGCCCACATGCTTTATTCGCACATGTCCCACTCTGCACACATGCTTTATTCACACATGTCCCCCTCTGCCCACATGCTTTATTCACACATGTCCCCCTCTGCCCACATGCTTTATACACACATGTCCCCCTGTGCCCACATGCTTTACATACACATGTCCCCCTCTGTCTACATGCTTTGCAACCACATGCCTCTCTCTGGCCATATGCCAAGCAGTTTTACACACACTTGCCCCCTCCCCATCACATTACCCCTTTACCTTACCTTTTTCTCCACCAGTGACTTCTAGTTGCACCCCCCTGTACTGTGTACCATGTGAATTCTGCAGCCACAAGATATGTCTGAAGAGGGATCTAGCTACTACCTTACAGAGATGCGGTGCAGGCAGCCTATGCGGTATGTGCATTGGCTGTCACATCACATATCTCTGACTGCGGTCGCATAATCCATTCATAGAATATTATACTACAAGCTATAGTACAATATTCTGGAAGAATGATGCGGCCACATTTAGTAATATGTTATGCGGCAGCCTATTGTCACAAAACTTACCTGCTCCACAATCTTGTGCTGCTGATTTCCTCTGCCTCTGTGTAGAGATCAGCACTTACTGGTTTGGGCAGTTACATGATTGTGGCTGGGAGGTGGTGTATGCAAACCTGCAGAGTATCTAAAGTGCACTCTGACATTGCAGCTGTGCAGGGGCGGACCTAGACATTTGCCCTACCCGGGGCGATTTTAAGGGGGTGCGATTTAGGCCCCGCACCCTTTCTGTGTTCTAAGGCTGCCGGCGGCTGCACAGTATGTGCAGGTCCGTTCAGCAGTGACAGTGTGCTGTCCCGCTGCTCTAATTGTGTTTAAAACACAATCAGAGCAGCCGGGCAGCATACTGTCACTGCTGAACGGACCTGCACAGTGTGCAGCTGTCGGCAGCAAGCCCCTGGTAGGGGGGGGCGATCTTTGATGGCACTCATGTCTGATAGATGCCCTAGGCCAGTGATGTGCATTAGGTGGGCCTCCGAGCCTTCATCTGCAACCCCCATCTCTTTACCGCTTTATTGTCTGATTTTTTTGTTATAGCTTGTAATACATGCAGATAGGTTATTAAATATAGATGTCTCATTCTTTGATTAAATATATTGATTTAACTTGTTACTGAGATTAAGTGTAATGTGTGGCCCTTTTGAAGGTTAGAGAGCTGCACATGCATCCCATGTATCATGTCATGTTACCTATCAATGCCCTAGATTGATTAAAGTGAAATGGTTATCATGGTTTGCTGCAAAATTTAACTATAATTAAGTATCCACCATTTCTCATTACATCAGTCCTAAAAATCAAGGTATATTTATTTTGACAATACTTTGTTTCTAGTTTATGTTGTTTTATTTGTAATTACGAAACCATTAAACTAATTGCATGTGATTTTTTTTCTGTCCCAAAGGTTGCCTTACACATGCATACCAGAGTGTTTATACAGCACATCAATTCTATGTATTGTATTTTAAAGAATGTACTCATGCTAACCAGCAGAGTGCGTCAGAGGTCTTTGATTTCTATGGCAGTAGTTCTGTGTGTTTGGAGATGTAAGAACACAACACAAAATAAACAGTAAAAATAATAAGTTGATATTGAAGGTAGGAAATGTGTATAATTTCCTCTCTTAACTTGACTTGACAACCTTGGTGATAGATTCCTATTATTGTTATCTTTTACTTGACATCAGCATTGTAATCAGCATCTAGGCCTCTATATATTTTGGCCTCAGTATCTTGCAGACTTCTGCACCATAGTGAACCCCACTTTGCCTATTGTTCCCATATGTTCATTTTGTCTCTCATTATCACCTCCCTTTGAAAGTAAGCTCTCACAGGTAGGGTCATCTACCCTATGTCTCATTTCTATGCTCTGTGTCTCGTGTCTATCAACACTTTGTCCTCCTCTCTGTCACTGTTTTGTCTTATGTTGAATTGTTTTATACCATGTGATTTGTTCTGTTAATACCATCAATGCACATATTATTTTGCTCACCTATACCCATTGTTCTTAACTGTAGGTACTTCTGTAATTTTGTTGTATGTTCTAACCCCCTATGCACAGCGCTGCACTAGCTTTGTGGTACCTTATAAATAAAAGATAATAATAAGGCAGCATTGAAATTTAGCCATTCCTATGTTAAAAGTGTGTGCTATCCTTCTGGTTTTTCTCATTTAGTAGCAGTTGTTTAAATTAAAAACAAAAAAATCTTGAAAGGGTCTTGATATTAACACAGACCTGCAGAAACACACATATATGCCTGTTCAGAGGTGTATATTTTGCACCTGCTATATGGCAAGTGCAATTACATGCTTATGATCACTAGGTTGTAAACCAGGCACATTTACTGCTGATGTCGAGGCAGACAGATCTCAATATTTGTACAGTTCTGCATATGGGTGGAAATAAAGTGGGTGGTCCAGCCAGTCAAAGAGTCTTGGATGGAGGGTCATGAAACATACACCAGTCATTATAGAAATGAAAAGACAGTCAGCTGGTGATAACCATGAATACCTTTCACCAGTTATCTTTATCTGCTCCTATATTTTTACACTAAAAATACCCAGCTCCACCATCATTTGCACCCCTCAATTCCATGCTGCAGATGGAAGTATCAGACATTTGTTTAAAGGGACAATAATGGGATGGAGAGGTGAGGGGAATGAAACAGATGGGAACACCAAAAACCACTCATGTCTTTCTATTGTGTGGAAATAATTATACTGTATATTTCCTGTTCCAGCTATTTACTGTTAGCATAAATTAAGTCACTTTGTAGCTGTACATTAACAATTTGATCAAAAATGTTCACTAAAAATCTCCTTTACCCTCTCTTCCTCTATCCTGTGGTCTCTGGAATGCCAAGTCAGTTTGTAACAAATTAACCTCTACCCATGATCTCTTTATCTCTAGATCCTTCACCCTGATTGCCATCACTGAAACCTGGCTATCTCCTGAGGACACTACATCTTCTGCTGCTCTCTCTTTCGGGGGCTTGTCCTGCTCCCACACACATGCCTGGGGACCGGCAAGGTGGTGGCGTCGGCATACTTCTCTCCTCCTGCTGCTCTTTTCGGGTTCTTTCCTCTGAACCTTCCCTCTCTTTTTCCTCCTTTGAGGTTCACTCTATCCGCCTATTCTACCTTGCTGTTATCCACCATCCTCCCAGTCCTGTCTCCCAATTCCTTGATCACTTTGCCACCTGGCTCCGTCACTTTCTCTCCTCTGACCTTCCCTCCCTTATCTTGGGGGACTTTAATATAACTATAAACAATCCCTTGGACCCTTGTTTCTGTCCCTCAAGTCCGATGCCTTGGGGTCATCCTTGATTCTTCCCTCTCCTTCAAGCCTCACATTCTGTCCCTCTCAAAAGCCTTCTACTTCCACTTTCAGAATATATCTAAGATATATCCCTTTCTCACCACGGAAGCTACGAAAACCCTCGTTCACTCGTTTGTAATATTATAATTGACTACTATAACCTACTTCTCTGTGGTCTACCTGATTCTCACTTTGACCCTCTTAAGTCTATCCTTAATGCTGCTGCCCGCCTCATTTTTCCTCCAGCCGCTCTATCTCTGCTGTCTCCCTCCAACAGTCACTACATTGGCTCCCCATAGCTTATAGAATTAAATTTAAACTCCTCACCCTCTCCTTTAAAGCTCCTAATCAATCCTCCCCTCCCTACATCTCCAGCCTCATCTCTATCTACACTCCTAGCCGCCGCCTCCGCTCTGCCTGTGACCGCTGCCTCACTGCTTCACTGATCGACTCTTCTCACTCCTGTCTCCAGGACTTTGACCGGGCTGTGGAACAATCTTCCTCGTTCCATCAGAGTAGCATCTACTCTCAAAGGCTTCAATCGTGTCCTTAAGACTCATTTCTTTATGCAAGTCTATCACTCCTCCTCCTAACTCCCTTGTCCCGACTCTCTCCCCCCAGTTAGTACCACCCTATTTGTGTCTCCCCATTCCTTTAGGATGTAAGCTCTCAGGGGCAGGACCCTCTTCCCTTGTGTGCTCCTTCTACTATTCCATCACTCTCTGTACCTCTTGGCCTGCTTCCCTAGCCCTATTTTCTTAAGCTTTGGCGTACGTCTCGCTGATTTCTACCATCACTTTCACTCATTGTCCCAGTAATAATTTGACTGGCATTACCATGTTACCTGTGTCTGTCTTCATATTTTTGTTAATTTTTTGTTCTTTCTGTATCATGTTGTGTCATGGCTCACTGTTTTTTGTATGTCATGTACGGCGCTGCAGACCATTTGTGGCGCCTTATAAATTAAAGACAATAATAGTAATAATAATGTTTATTCCATGTTGCTTTACGTAGTAATGTTGCAGAGTTTATTTCATATCTCCTTTTGTGTTTGGTATGTACTTATTATGAGATTAAAGTGTATTTAGTATGCAGTGCTTTCCATAAATTTTATGAATTAGGGTTGCACAGAACTACCACACACACACACACACACACACACACACACACACACACACACACACACACTTCTGTTATTTCCACATTATACAGAATTTCAGACTTGTGAAGTGTTTATTTATAATGTCATTTTATCTGCCTTTGGTCAGTTAGATGAATCCAAACCGATATCTAGTATTTCAAATATTATAAATAATCCCTAGCAGGAAATCCTTTACTATGATTATAGACAATAATTTAGATCTGGGGTAGGTACACTAGCTGTTCAGCAAGAATTGTCTTAAAAAAATATTGCATTCATTTTAGGCTCTGGTTTCTGAACCAAGTGTCATCTTTCCATACTGAGTATATCCAATTCAGCATCCAGTTCAGAAATGGAGCTTGTTTGCAATGATCGGTAAAAATGTTTGAGCTAATATTTTATTAAGGCTCAAGTGCCTTCATTACTAATTGCACTTTTTAATTTTGGGCCATCTGAGACAGTGTCAACAAGTACACTGATATCCAGTTATGTATTTTTGGCATCACTGAAAGCTTACAAATAGAACATACAAGAGAAAAATTAGAAAACTGATTTTGTGGTTTTTATCTACTCCAGTAATCTTGGACCAATCTGTGAAATCAGAGAGATGCTATATGTTCTTGGGGGAACTTTTAAAGGGAAATCCAGCAAGAACCCCACCTCAGTGATTTAAGTTGTCATCACCTCTGACTGTAAAACTCATCTGCTATGAACAGTGAACAGAATCTATGTAAATGTTTGCACAGAACAAGAAATAAACTGAAATACAGCACACAAAATAAAATTACCATTAATCCACCTTCTTATTCAATATTTTACCTCTGATATATTTTTCTAAATAGGGTGTCATCACATAATTAGACTCAGATGACTAGCCACAGCACTATCTAGCCTCTTCTTATTGTCTAATTGTGTATTTATAATTTAACAGTTATTTATACAACACCAACATTACACATCTAATTGTACTTAAATCATTAGCCACACTGCTATATTATATCAAGCTGCATTCCTTAATTGACATTTCCATTTGGTCTACTGCAGTGTTTAAAATTCCCAATTGATTTTCCAGGGGAAAACAATAGATGTAGAGGTGTTTGGGGAATCTTTTAGGTAAAATTTTACATGCACCAATATTGTGTTTGAGTAGTGTGCTGGCCATATATTGTATGGGAGTTATACCTGGGAGAGTCTATTAACTTAAAATTTACGTTTGTTTTAGCCACTTGACCTATTTCAAATATTGAGGGCATTTCTGTTTGAATCCACCATCCTGAAAACATTGGCATAGTGTGATTTTTGCAGAAGCCGTTCCAAAAGCAGAATGTGGGTGTGGGTCTATGTAGGTATTATGCGAACATGTGCTGTGAGGCAACATTTGTTTGCATTCATTACCCCCAATGGAAATATTAACAGTACATTTTTTCCACATTTGCTCCATTTGTGGCCTATTGAGGATAGTGACAATACATTACTCAAAGATCTCTATTATTGACAATCTAGTCCCCACCATTCCTATTTTATTGTGTGTGGATTACTAGTTAAATGTTAGGAATTTTTTGGCTTATTTATTGCTCCCAAGGCTTTACTGCTTTCACTGTAGGAGTATTATATACTATTATATGTTATCGTACTGTAGATCTTAAACAGACATGATGTAATTTTAGTTTCAAAGTAATCATTTATATAACCTTGATGTTTTAAAGGCCATTACATCACCTCCAGGCTATAATTTAGATGTTTCCTGTCTCAATTATATCAGTCAGTGTCTTTATCTGTTTTAAATGTAAATGTTTTCACATAAAATGTATATTTTGATTTTAATCCACTTTAATATTGTGCCTCATGTTAGTCATTGCCTATTAAACTTCTGTAAGCTAGTTGGTTGAACATACATTTTTTTAGATCACACTCCCAATAATGACAGTTAGGACAAGATGTGTGAAAAGACCACATAAGCTTGGGGTGCGAGTTTATAGGATCAGCACTCTCTTCAGTTTGCGCATCTCAGTTTTTATTTTGTATATCAATAGATCATTTTAATGCCATAATTATTTGTATTTAAGTGTGGTCTCAATAAATGCTGGATTCTTTACATTTTTCAATTTAATATAGGGAATAAGTGGGAATAAGAACTAAGGGGTGAATTAAGCACAAGAGGAATAAAAAGCCAAGGCTGTGTTCATTACCTAAAGTTCAGCTCTCTATTGGTTAAAAAAGTTAGCAGGGGATGAGATATGTCGATCTGATGTCACTAGGGCAGGGTTAAGGAGCAGTTAATAAAAGTGAAAGGCGGAGTAAAAATCAGTCTCTAGGATCCAGGATGTTGGGATAAGTACTCTGAGCCTCCTCCTGCCTGTCCCTAGTGTATTGTTCACTGCATTTTGCTTGTGTTTTCTCTTTTTCATTTCTATCTCCTTGTTAATATTTTCTCTTTGGCTAGTTTTCCTCCCTGTTTTTTCACCTTTTAATTTTTGAGCCATGTTATGTTTCTGCGATTTTCACTTGGGTAATTCAGCCCCCCTCCCTAGTTCATCCACTGCCGCTTCCCCTACCGTTTTGGCCCAGGCATGAGCGCACCCAACCCCCCCCCAGCCCATCACTCTTCACTTTTCAACCACCCCCATGTTTAGTTGTCATTCCCTATCACCCCCTAGTTCTTCAAGGATTGAGAACCCTAGTGGCATCTACACCGCGTCTGGTAATGGGTCTGACACCCACCGCCTCTCCTGGTCACTCTGTGGATCTGTATAGATGCGGTGAGGGTGCTGCAATCCCTCCAGGAGGGTGAGCTGGCAGACTCCCAGACACCTGCCGAGACCCACAATGGAAGGATACCCTTCTGTCCAGGACTCACTCCTCGCAACCAGATGTGATGGCCACAATCCTGGCTCAATAGGCCATGCAGGCTGGGCCACAATCAGGGCGGCCAGCAGGGTGGAGGGAGTGGCCACATGAGAGCTGGGGGAGTAGCAATGCCCACCAGCAATGCCATGAGAGGGAGTTGCTCACCCAGCTGCATCCTGGAGCACTAAGCCCTGCGCACATATGGATTATGGGGGGAGTAGTGTGGCCCCTAAGTACTTTGTAGGTTGGAATAGCATTGGCGGACAGCCAGCTGCGCAAGTACTGTGGTCTACAGAGGGGTTTGGATTTCTGTGTGCAATAAGATCTACAAGGTCTGGTATGTGGACATATTTGCCATTACTGAATGTGTGAAGAAAGTCGTGGACAGGCCCTTCACCAGATGGGGGGTGGAGAATTTAGTTACAAAACCTACCATAACTGGCTAAGTGACACATACCTTTCTGCGACTTGCTACCTCAAAATCCGGCCCCAGGAGTTGATGAACATGCTCAAGTACATGCACATGGTGCATGACATGTACATATCTTCCAGGCCCGGCACGTGGCTTGCCTATGACAAGCAGCTAAAGGTTAAATATGATGGTCACCTGAGCCTTATACTTGGATTCAAGGATATTGAGATCTGGCTGAAAGCATCTTGGGAGAGCCCATGGCCACTGCTGGGTGCAGGCCTCAGTGGAGAGGAAGGTCTGGCAATTAATTTCCTAAAGTAAGCCAGTGCTACTCCTTCAATAATCCCCGATGCTTGTGAGGGGCGGCATTTAAGTTCACACTTGTGCTTGAGCTATGGAAGCAGACACGTAGTCAAGTCCTGTGACAGGGCTGCTAGAGGTAGTGGAAATGGAAACCAGCACACCCTCGTTGCTTTGGAAGGCCGAGTCCCCGGTTAATGTGGTCAGCTTGTGTCGCTGGGTTGTTTGCTACCTGTGCAAGTCGAAGGCAGAGTTTTTGCGGGAGGGGTTTCTGCCTGGGTTCCAGTTGCTCATTATGGGGTTTATATGGACCTTGGCTGTTAGGGATTAGAGATCTGCAGTTATGTTCCCCGGGGTTCTGGCAGCCAAGGTGTACATGGAGATTGTGTTGGGTCATATGAGTGGTCCTTTTTGGGTGCCACCTTACCAGAACTTTATGGTTTCCCCGGTGGGCAGGATGTTTTGATTGATTCAGCACAAGTCATTCCCATCGGGCGTGTCTGTAATTGATGCTCTACCTGAACACATTGCAGCATGTCCTATCAGTCATTTGCAGCCACACTGGATATGGTATGGGGTTTTGGGGACGGGACTTTGTTGATAAAGGTTGATATTGAGTTGACTTTCTACCTCCTTCCCCTCAATCCTGATTCATCCCATTCATGGGATTTAGGTTAGTCTATGGGTTTTATGTTGACATGTGTCTCCCAATGGGTGCACAGTTTCCTGCACATTTTTTTGAATGTTTTAGTTCCTTCCTACATTGAGAATCCAGGTGTAGCCGGAAACTTCAGTGCTGTCAGCGGACAATGATTGGTGGGCACACATTAATGTGGTGGGCATTCTTCCTTTTTCCCTTTGAAAAGTTGGCTATAGTTTTGGTACAAGTACCACCCTTGTGGGTCGGCTTGTGGTTGCGCTCCTTTTAGCCCAGAGGGCTTGTGTATTGCCCAGGATAATTGATCCCCGGTGAAGGTTGAAATATGCACCCGGGAGAAGTTTTTACCGACGTTGTTGATATCCAGAGGGGATGTTGACTCGCGTTGGGAGATCCATTTTTAGGCCTTGCTTAACTGCATGCTGTTTTCTCCTCCACCATACAGTTTTTTGCCAAAATAAACTCCTTTTTTTGTCACAATTCAAGTTTGGTGTCAATTATTTTAGGCATATATTAAGAGGTTAAAGAGAGTTTTTTTTAAGTTAAAGAATATCAACCGTTAAGCATTTAAAGGGTATAGTATGGAACTGAAAAGTGGACTGAGGGGAAAAAAACCTGTAATCCTGACCTGCTCACAATACTGACTTCAAACTAACTTCAAACACTAAGTGGACCAAAGGTCTTTAAATATTTCAAGTCAGTACTATGAGCACTACAGAAACACGGAACATGTCATAAATCAAGAAGGTAATCATTTATATACAATAAACAATAAATAATATTGTCTCACTGCATTGCATAAAAAAAATATTCTTTTATTTTTTGATACAGTAAAATGTTCATTAAAATAAGTGGAAGAATCTAGTCTCTCTGAGTATTTGCATTTATTAACATATTTAGGGCCCATGTTTAGTATTAGTCACAAACTGTAGAACAGTATGTAGGCTAAATGATTATAGAAAATGGTAGAAATTCAACAATAGCTTTACATAATTTATTTATTACAAGTTATTTCCAAAGCCCCATATTACATAGCCTTGTACATTCACAACAGTATAAAAATTATATACAGCGATGAGACCAGAAAACACTGTCATTCCTAATTACATGACTGGTAAGAATATTAAAAGCCTGTATTTTATTAATACAACCATGTAAAATATATATTTTGAAAAATTGCTGTTTGGTACACCAAATATGAGGATGTAAATCTGATTACAAACCAAAGGCCCCAACCAACAGGTATAGTGTTAAAAACCGGTTATATATTGTAGTAACACTGCAACAGTTAAATACCTCATCTGCTAATACTTGCACCAACGGCCAAGGGTGTGAAAAGTTATCAAATAGCTACCATTTTTATGGCACGAGAATCTTATACCTGTAAGATACTCATGACATAAAAGTGGTAGCTATTTCACTCAGTCAAGTCAAAATATAAAATGTGAATTTTATAAACAGGTCTTTTATATTCAGGTAAATATTGTGGTGACTAGCAGCGCACAATAAATCTGCAGCCAATACCTAAATCATTAAGGGTTCCGCCCAAATACCCTTCATAAGAACATGCAATACATAAAAAGATATATATGAAGTATACCGACATTCAGATATAATTGAGAAGAGGAACTTAAGGACGGTAATGAGAAGATCTTGGTACTGGAACAGCCTTGATATCTATTTCATTTGCATTTGTGTCATCTGGTTGACTGTAACATGTTATGTTACCATTTTTTGTTAATGAGTGTGTTTTAGGATAGACACATTTTGAAGTCATTTCCATATTGGTAAAATCTCTATGTGCAAGAGATCAGAGCCATATTGCCATATCTTTTTTTATATTGCTTCAATTTGTATTTTAATGATATATTATTGGTTTGGGTTGCGTATCACCCACACTTAATGCCATGCTTCAATGTAGCCTATAGTCTCATATACTAGCCGCATCCAAAAGTTTGTTTTCTTTGACAAAACAATGTTTTTTTCATAATACAAATCTATATATTTTGGTATTTTAATATTGTTGTAAAACACGTCTACTTTAATAGTGTTTGTGATGCAATGGTTTGTTCTGTAGGTATATTAGATATACCTGCAGAATCAATTTACTGTATGCATGTAGTAAAGCAAATGAATATATTATCTGTTTCACATGTTCCTTCTGTTACTAACTGCTCTTTCATTTTCTTCCTCTTTTAACAAAAGTCCAAAGGACATTCACAATTTGAACTCAGTGAGCCCAGAGAGCTTCATTATTATGCTACCTAGCAATGTTGAACAGTTAGTTTTTCGACTTATATAGTGTAGTAATCTCAGAGTGTAACATACTAAGGGTTGGAACAATAAATTCTCCACAATTTCAAGTTGCATTGTAGCATGTTTAATTGTTATTATTATTTGCATTATTGTGTTTCATTGGTGACACTGTCCCACCACAGTGCTTGGAACAACTGTCTGACTGACCAGGGCAATAGAAGTCCCCAGTGTATGAATTATGAATGTCGATGCAACCCCTTCCCAATTCACAGTTCTCCTTACATATATACCATTAACAACAACAATAAAAACACACAAATGTTCCAAATTCCAAGAGGAGATAATATTGGCAGTGGTGCACTGCCCAGCATGATGTACCATATCATGAAATAAGTACCATTTCCCATCCAATCTAAAGGAATGTAAGGCCAGAATGTCAATATAAAGTGCTCCCAAATTAAAGTAAAAGTCCAAATTACTATTAAATGTTATTGCATATTAACATTACACATTGTGATATCCTTCTACTCAGAGGCAAGCTGGGCTAGGAGGCAGGGGGGCATCTGCCCCCCGGGCTGGTCTCAAAATGGACTACCTTGGGCTTGGTCACTGGGCCACAAGCATTCTTTCCTCTTAAAATAGGCTGCTGAGTTGAGTCTTGCCCCCTGGGCTGAAGTTTGCCAGCCCTCCCCTGCCTCTACTATAACTTGAGGTCCTCATATTAACTTTCAAACATGAACTTTTCAAAGGGAAATGATTGGCCCTGTAAACATTATTACTATTTTAGCTTATTTATAGGGTGCCACAAAAATCTGCAGCGCCATACAGAGCAGTAATACAAACAGCGTAGACATAATTCACATAAGATATAACAGTATGCAAGTATAAATACAAAAGGGCGGGGGGCGTGGCCAGACAACTGAGCTGAATGGTTGCAGCAATATAGAGATCCTGCTCCTTCATATATATTCTGGGCCCATTTCCGATCATTAAAAACCTCATCTTGGGGGCGTGGCTTGGACGCCATAGTGCGAGGACGCAGTTTTTTAAGGCTCCTGTGATTGCCTTATATTTTAGTAAATTCTGGGCTCATTACCTCCCCAAGACAGCACTGAGTGACGGATTGGTGGCCCCCCAACTGTCTGGGGTCGAATGTGACATCCGCAGCTCGTCTGGGGACACAGCTTTGTGGGCTGCAGCTTGTGGCCTATGCTGCCACCTAGACCTCCATCACAGTGGCATTTCCTGCACAGCCCAGCGGTCCCTCGAGTACCCCATACACTTACCTGCGCTCCGAAGACGTCTCCATGAGTGCTGGGAGGGGCTCCTTCCATCTGTGATGTGCCTTCTGGACGGGTCTGGTGCTGGAAGAAGTGGCCTGGAAATCTGTGCCCCTGCAGCTGCTGCTCTGCACTGTAGTCTGGGAGGCTTGCTGAGTCCTGCAGTAGTCCTGGTACCAGCCTGTCTGCTGACCCTGCTGACTGTCTCCCCGCAGCGTGGCCTGGTTCACAGCAGTGAGTAACTGAATAAAAGTCGGGTCGGGACAATCTGATTGTGCAGATCAGCTCTTTCCCTTCACAAGTTACAGAACGCTGCCATCTAGTGGTCTTGAGCTGCTACTGCAGTCTTTAATCTTGAGTTTAACCCTGCAATATTATACACTGGCTTGACGTACACTGCCACCTGCTTGCCTCCGATATTCTAATAAATTTTGCACCCATTGTAGCCTGAATTATCTATTTTAACACCCTGTAGCCGGTCTGTGCTGCATCAAGAGTCTACTTAAGGCAAGGCTTATACTTGGCCTAGAAGTTGATCAATCATGCAATAATGCATCTGACCTAAAATGTAACTATAGCTGCCACCCGCATGCATCTCTCTCCGCTCCGCTAGGTGAAGTCGCTCTATGCTACACGCTACCAATGTGTTGATTATATTTCATTGTCTTCTCCTAGAGTGGGCTATCCAAGCATAACTGTCTGAGAGCTGTTATCATTTTGCTGGAACATTGACGTAAACATGCCTCCTAAAAAGAACAAACCAGCTAATCCAGCCAAACCATTACCTTTCTTTAAACCTCAGAAGCCGACTGCCTCCTCTCTTTCCCCTAAAGAAGCTGACAGGCATGGCAATTCACTACCCCCAGTCAGAACGGCGTCACCGGTATCACAACCACCTTGTGATGCCTCAGCTTCTATGGACCCAGACGCTCTGACCAGCTTCCAAATGATGCAACACCTACTCTCTACCTTTAAAACAGACATACTTGCTGAAATGCATTCCTCTATCAACGCACTTCGGAAGGAAGTAGTAGAGATTGGGAAAAGGACGGGCCATCTGGAGACCAATATGGACGGGATGGTGGCCTCTCATAATGATCTGATAACTTCGCATGAACAACTCAAAGCTGAGGTGTCTAGTTTGAGAGCTAAACTGGCTGATTCGGAGGATAGATCCCGTCGGAACAACGTTAAAATACGGGGCATTCCGGAGCAAGTTTCCAATGCGGATCTCCTGTCTTACACCACAGAGCTGTTTCGGAAGCTCCTGCCAACAGCTTCCACTCAGGATTTACTTATTGATCGAATACATAGATTACCTAAAGCCAGAAATGTATCAGATACTCTGCCTAAAGATACCCTTATGCGCATTCACTTCTTCCATGTAAAGGAGAAGATTTTGAGAGCAGTGAGAGAAGCAGAGGACTCAGACATTCTGCAAGGTTTACAGCTGTTTCCTGACTTTTCACAAGCTACAATAACCAAACGCCGCTCGTTTCAGTCTGTTACTAAAATACTGAGAGACAATGACATTCCCTATAGATGGGGTTTCCCAGTTAAACTCCTGGTTCATAGAAACAACAAGATGCATGTCTTCTCTACAGTGGAAGAAGGATCAAAGACATTGGAGGCCTGGAATATCCAATCACCTCGGCCTGACCCTAATTCCCGGGGCCTTCCCAGTGTCGATATGTCCATTTAGGTGAAATTTGGAGTCGGGTTGAGGACATTTTCTATTCACATCGTCAATCTTTCTTGTTAGAGCTGAGGACAGCCATCCCTGGGAGTTTGTGATCCTAGGTTTCCGGTCCAGTTCTTCTGGAATTTCTCTTTATGGCTTTGGACATTCTTGCCGGGACACTATATAGTGAGAGTCTCTAAAAAGCCTGATATCCTTTTCCAATGTTGATATTTGTCTAGCTGGGCCTGCCCGGTGTGTAGGCTCCCTCATGGTTACTCATGTGTTCTATTCTCTGAAACAATAATGTGTGGGTTATAAGTCTCACTATGCGGATGCTTGGGGGGGACTGTTGCTGTTTTTGTCTTTGTTCTTTATCTTGTTCTCCCTCCAGGGTATAGTACCTGCAACAAGTCGTTCCAGCCATCCCTGCGGATACAATGGTTAGCTTTGCGCTTGTTTGTGCCTTAAAAATCTGTTAGTATTCTAGGGGTTGATGTCTATAAGAGGGAAGGAAAACGATTTTTTCTGGGGGGGGGGGGTTTGTACTTTGCAGTTAGGGTTATGCCAGTATGGGAAGCACAATATTTAATCTGTTAAGTAATGGAAAGTTATATATTTTTGTAGTTGGCAGCTTACATCGAATTAATACTCCTACTTTGAGAAGTTGAGCTTTTGGAGGGTATAAACCTAAGATCTCTCACTTCATTCGGGTAATTGGTATGGTTTTTCATATGTTCAGTTATGTCTGTCTTTGTATGCGGGTGGTGGCGCATTGTGGCCCGTGCCATGTGCCCCAAGTTAAGTATTTTGCCGGTGCCCTGTCCTTCCGGCAAATGCTTTGACCCTATGTATAGGGTTATTTTCGTTTCCCCATCCTGTTGGGGGGTTCTTACCCCTTTCCCTTTTCCCCTTTGTCACCTTTCCCTTCCTTTCCTAGCGGAACACAACATCCCCTGTTTCACTCTCCTCGCCTTTTGGTTGGCATTGAAACTCCCTAGAAGTATCTCGACTCTAGTAGGTCACCCATATCCCTCAGTACACATCACCATTGATAATGGTTAAGTTTTTATCTTTAAATGTCAGGGGATTAAATTCTCCAAACAAACGTAGATTAGCTTTGTCCGCTTTCTATAAACATAAAGCGGATATAGTAGGTCTGCAGGAAACTCATTTCGCAGCTAGGGCCACCCCAGTCTTTAGGAATCACCATTATCCCACATGTTTCACCGCTAATGGGCCTCATAAACGATGTGGAGTAGCTCTTTTAGTCAGCTCCAAATGCACTTTTACATTATCCTCAAAGGTTGAAGACAAGAGTGGCAGATTTTTGATAATTGTTGGTCAACTAGAGGGTAAATGGGTCACCATAGTATCCCTATATGCCCCGAATTCAAGACAAGTCCCATTCCTGAAGTCGACTTTTGCACTAATAGATAAGATTAAACGGGGTAGCGTGATAATTTTGGGAGATTACAATCTAGTCATAGATCCTAGGCTTGATAGATCGCTCCCTTCTGGACCAATAAATTCCCCAACCCCGGGAAACCCGTCATTAGTGTTTGGGAGACTCCTGGCAGAACATGGTCTGTATGATGTTTGGAGGGTAGCTAATCCTAATGTTCGTGACTACACATACTATTCCTCAGTACACAACACGTACTCACAAATTGATCTAATTCTATCAGATAAATGGTCATTGCAGAATACACGTAAGGTGCAGATTCTCCCTATCTCTTGGTCAGACCATGCGCCAGTGGTATGGTCTTGGAAACCCTCGGGACAGCCCCCTCCCCTACGGCCCTGGCGTTTGGCAGCCCACCTACTTTCTTCTCTAGAAGCCAAGTTAGCAATTAAAGAGGCTCTTTTATCATTCATGCAAACAAACGACCCCAAAGAGACCTCTATCTTTACTTACTGGTGTGCCCTCAAAGCTGTAGTGAGAGGTGCAGCTATTCAGGTGGCAGCTAGAATGCGGAAAGCAAATTTTCATAGACAGTCAGAGCTAGAAACCAAGTTTAAACTCCTAGAAACACAACATAAACAACATCCTTCTAGATCTATTGGTGCAGAGATCTCCCATGTTAAATCTGAACTGCATAAGTTACTCCTGACCCGCACTTCATTAGCATTGTCTAGACTACGCCAAAAATTCTATGTGGCAGGTAATAGAGCGGGCAGGTTATTAGCAAGAAAATTGAGGGGCCTCCAGGCCCGTAACAGAATTAAAAGCATTGTAAACTCTACAGGGTCTAAATGCTCTAACCCTCGTGATATAGCAAATACTTTCGCTTCATTTTATTCAAATTTATATAACCTCCAATTAGACCCCGCTACACACCACCCATCTGAATATGATATATCCTCCTTTTTGGAAGGTCTCCCACTCCCTTCTATAGACCCATCGATACGGAAAAAGCTCAATGTTCCGTGGTCCCAGGAGGAAATTAGACAGGCAATCAAGTATCTCCCCAAAGATAAGGCGCCCGGACCAGATGGTTACACTAATAAATTTTTTACCACCTTCCATGAAGATTTAGTGCCCATTTTGGAGCAACTATTTAATGCAGGTACAGCAGTAGGGAAATTTCCTCCTGAAATGCTGGAATCCCATATAATTGTAATTCCCAATCCGGGTAAGGACCCTACAGATTGTAAAAATTATAGGCCTATAGCCCTACTGAATTCGGACATTAAGATCTTTGCGAAACTCATCGCTAACAGGCTCTCCCCGGTTATCCCAATGTTGATCCATCCAGACCAGGTGGGGTTTGTCAGCGGCAGACAAGCCCCAGACAACTCAAGGCGTATTTTTCACATTATAGAGCAGATCCACTTGAAGGGGGATGCACTGCTCTTGCTTTCATTGGACGCTGAAAAAGCGTTCGACAGACTCCACTGGATGTATATGACAAAGGTTTTGGAGCGTATGGGGCTGGCCGGGGAGATCCTGAGTTCTATCCTCGCGCTGTATGTCAAACCATCGGCGCGAGTATTTAGCGATGGGTTTTTGTCCGATAATTTTACAATCTCTAATGGCACCCATCAAGGTTGCCCTTTGTCTCCTCTCATGTACCTCATGGCTATTGAACCACTGGCCGCTAAAGTGAGAATTGATCAGGAGTGTGTGGGAATGGTTGTGGAAGAAGAAGCCCACAAGTTATGCTTATTTGCAGATGATGTCCTATTATTCGTTGCCAGCCCGGAGACCTCACTACCTGCTATCCATACACTTCTAGCCCAATTTAGCGCAGCCTCTCTGTATAAATTGAATACTTCCAAAACGGAGGCTCTTCCCATTAACATTCCGCAGGAGGGATTACAGAAGTTGAAAGACAAATATCCCTATATATGGAAATCCACAGAAATTTCGTACTTAGGTATTCAGGTTACCCCACATCTTGATAGTTTGATAGATAAGAATTTCTCTTTATTACTTGACCAACTCCAGTCCTTAACTACTTCATGGATGTGCTATGAGGTCTCTTGGCTGGGGAGAATATCGGCATTTAAAATGATGCTCCTCCCAAAGATGATGTACTTGTTCCGGATGCTCCCATTCCATCTCCCACAGCGCCTGTTAAATAAACTAGTCAAGGTTATGAGGACATATGTGTGGAAGGCTAGGCCGCCTCGGATGGCCTTGCAGCGTATGGTTAGGAGGAAAGCACAGGGGGGGTTGGCCCTCCCCGACCTGGGAAAATACCATGATGCTTGTTTACTCTCTCAGATGCGTGATTGGTTCCTCCCAGGGTGTGGGAAGCCATGGGTGGGCCTGGAAAAGGCTCGTAATCCTTATTTTCCTTTAGTTGATCTAGTTTGGGCTCCTCAGGAATGGAGACCGCAAGCCCATAACCTGCCCGCTCTCACCAGGGACGCCTTGATAGTCTGGGACCGATTGTGTGAAGGCCCTGAGGGTTTTGCTCGACCCACGGAAAATGTCTCAATACAAGCAGCATCAAAACAGATTCCTGACTTAAACCTGTCGGGATGGGTATCTAGGTGGATTCTGACTTTAGGGCAATTGTTTAATTCAGGTACACTCTCCTCCTTTTCTCAGTTAAGTGAACAATATCATTTGCCGAAGAGCGACTTTTATAAATTTCTTCAGCTTAGACACTGGCTGTCAGAGCCCTCATTCAGAGGTATAGTCATAGGTTCCCCCCGGGCTATATATCAGGTAAACTTGACAAAGCGTTACAACAAAGCTAGCATAACTACATGGTATAATATTTTAACTTCGCAAGTCGTTATCACCAAATCGAAAATTCAACTCCAATGGGAGGTAGATCTCCAGGTAGTATTCACGGAGGAGGAATGGGAACGTATTTTTAGAAACTCTTTCACAATGTCTAAATGCCTTAATCATACTGAAATGTTGGTGAAACTTCTGAATAGATTGTACGTGACCCCTGAGAAACTGCACAAAATTTGGCCCTCAGTACCCCCGACATGTTGGTGTAATTGCACTGAGAGAGGGGATATATTCCATATCTTTTGGGCATGCCCAGTCCTACAACCCCTGTGGTTAGAGGTTTTCCAGTTGTTGGTAAAGGTTTTTAGATATCCTACATCTCCTTCCCCAGAGCTTGCTTTGTTACATCATTATCCCCCCTCCATTCCCTCCTGGGACAGGTACATGATGGGCCAAGTGCTCATTGCAACCAGAGCTGCTATAGCTCAGGCCTGGAAACAACTGTCTCCCCCGTCTTTGGCTAAGGTGATATCTAAAGTGAACTTCAGCTTTGAGATGGAGACCCTAGGAGTTCCGTATTCTACGGCAGCTACTTCCCCATTAGTGAAATGGCGTAGCTGGCATAATTACGTCACAGACGGTGGTGGGGCCCCATCCCAGTCCCCCCATAGGCTGGATATCTCCGACTCAGTGTCTCCTGCCTTGATTTAAGAAATATTTGCTTTTGGGCCTAGGTACAAAGATGGAATGGACTAGTCTCCGTATTGTAAAGTTAAAGTGACTTATGTTTAGAGTGCCAATCTTTAGTTTTACTTGTCAACTGACTATAATTATATTTAAATACTACAAAGTGATACATGTCTAGATTGCTGGTGTTTTATGACATATTGTTGTGTTTCGTCCCCACTATGTACCCCTTTCCCCTTTATGTCCTACCCTTTCCCTATTTCCTTTTTTTTTTTGTATCCTTTGCAATTATCTTAGAAAATTCAATAAACTTTATTTCAGTTAAAAAAAAAAAACCTCATCTTGGATGCTTCCTCACCCTCCAGATTCCCACAACATTGCGGATCCCCCGGAGGCATAATTTGGGGCTTTCAGAGGAGGGTACACTCAACTTACCACCGATTATGATTGCTGTGAGTCCCATTTGAGTTTAACTTTGGCGGGTACAGTTCACCTTGCAGCTCTCCCCAGTCTCCAATGCGACTAGTGGACTCTCTAGACTGTTTAAAAGCAGGTGGGACTTTACCCCGCCACTGGCACATCCCACCTGGCGTAAACTTCCGGGGATCTAGGCTATCCTCAGTGATCAAACAGATACCAACAACATTTGCTTGGGGGACCCTACAATTAAGTTGATTATTTTAAGTCAACAACAAATTTTATACACAGTCTGCCCATTTCAGACTCCCTCTGACAGCAAAGTAAAGGGCCGGCTGACATCACTGTGGGATACCAGCAGTGATCTATCTGTTTGCCGTGAGGTGTATGCAGCTTTACAACTGCACAGCAGTTTTTCATAGCACAGACCATCACCTGCTGCTCAGCAGACATATGCTGCTCACTATCTACAGGACCCATGGGAGTGCAAGCAGCTGCTAAGTTTTGATACTGTGTCCCATTGTGGAAGGTTTGTAGAGCAGCAATTGGTACAACATTTAAACAAGCTAGTTTCCAGTGCTGACACATATATATTGATCCACGAGTCCAGGAAAAAGTGTGTGTGCCTCAAAAAGGTACAGTCAATTATAAGCAGCATTCACTCTCTTTATTACCCAATCTGATTACACTGCTGCCACCTAGTTGCCATTATATATATGCTCACTGACCCCGTGTTTTGGTTTTGGATCTGGATTAACTTCGTGTTTTGGTTTTGGCAAAACCGCCCTCGCGTGTTTTGGTTTTGGATCTGTATTTATTTTAAAAATTGATAAAATATGCTAAAATCACATCAGTTTGCTATTTTTTTTTTGTTCATACATTACTATTAACTTCAAAAACATTAATTTCCAGTCATTTCCAGTAAATTTTGACTACCTCACAGGTCACAATATTATTTTCATACACTTTTGGACAAAGACTGCAGCGAGCACAAACCCATGGCAGTTCACAGGACATCTAGGAAAAATTGCCACACAGCAGTGGCAGAAAAAAAAAGAAAAGTGGTGCAAGATGGAATTGTCCACCCACCCTTATGTAAGTTATTAAAAAGGACATGTACGGGTTGACAAACCAAGCACTTCAGCGACAAGAAGTGCCACTTTTATGGCTGAAGTGCTTGGTTTGTTCAGGCCCCAACAAAACAAGCTACCAATAACTTAGCTGCCTTAAGCCCAACAGAGGCAAGGTGATAAATATGTCCAGTTTAAAGAACAGCTAAGACACCTGAGAAAACAAATGGGTGTGTTACCGGCCCCTTAAGATGAAGATTTGGAAGATGAAGATGAGGAGATCGCCGTCACCCAGAGCACACGGCCGGTACAGCGAAACTGAGAATCGCTCATTAAATCAGTTATGGTTCCTTTGATCGCTCCACCCGTTACTTGGATAACTGTGGTAATTCTACAGCTAATACGTGGCTATGAGCGCTGACCCCCTGGGATGCGTGTATTTATCAGACAAAGTCCAATGTTTTGGGGTTCAAGCTGCCAGACGGAAGATTTAAAAAATTTTTAGCCTTATTTTTTTTTTTTGTATCGTTTGGAATATTTTTTTGGCTTATTTTTTTTTTATTGTTTGGAATATGGTTTAGCCTTTTTTTTCTCTACAACACTTGGACGATTTTTTGGGTTAATTTTATGGGTGGTCATATCACTGAGGGACTACATGGCTCAGTGGGCCCTGGGTGTCAGGGCATGAAGCCTCTTGTGGTTGTGGTTCTCCAAGTGCCAGAATGCCTTGACTGCCATAGGTATGCTGGTGCTTGTAATTATACAAAAACCAGCATGCCCAGACTGTTAATGGCAGCCCGGACTGGCTGGGGTTTTGTAGTTCCACAAAGTAAAATTACATGTGTTTTACACATTTTTTTCTTCTATTACACACACTTTATTACACCACACCCACTGCCCAGTGGTGTGGGAAGAAATCAAGAGCTGTTAGCATGGGGCTGGGTATTCATAGGCAGGAGGGCACACTTTTTTTTCCGAACCCCACTACCTAGGGAATCTAGCCCCGTTCTGTCCAGCCTGGGGTTGGTTGTCATCATGGCATCATGGTGGCACCAGCCCTGGTTGGCTAAGCCTTGGCTTGGCTATAGGAAACTAAGGGGACCCCACGCTGTTTGTCACCCCAATTTACCTTTGACCAGCCCTAGGCTTGCAGAACTAAGATTAGTAATAGCTCTTTCATTACACCACACTCACCACCCAAGGTTGTGGGAAGAGCCCTGTGCTGGAAAGGCATTTTTTTGTGGACCCCAACTCTCTAGGGAATCTAGCTCTGTGCTGGCCAGATTGGGGTTGGTTCCACCAGCCCCAGCTGCCTAAGCATAGGGCTGGTTGAAAGAGAATCGAGGGGACCCTAAACTTTTTGTCCCCCTGATTTTCCTCTAGCCAGCCATATGGTGGCAGCACTAGGGTTAATATGAGGGAGGGGGGTACGCTGTTTTTTTTTTTCTTTTAACTTTTTTTTTTACTCTGTTTATTGCCGGCGGGTCTGGCGGTTACATAGCTGCCAGACCAGCTTGCTGTAAATTTATCCTGGGAGATGCACCCATTCACACCTAATGGTCTATTGTATGGTAGAAAAGAGAAAAAGTGTGTGTTCAACTGGATAACTCCATAGATGTTTTACAAAATGTTTAATTTTTATTAAAGTACAAAATATAGTACATAGTACATAACTTGTATTGTTCCCTGATCTATAAACAGCGCAATATTAAAAACAAGAACAACAAATTAGTGACTACAATGTGATAAAAGAGAGAATAAAATTGCAGTTTAACCGTACTGCCGTGTGTTGCCTAAATTCAATACGCGTCTATATTCCAATAATTGTTCATTATTGTAACACTCCCATTGAAATTACTCCAATTATAATGTGCTTTTAGAATGTTTTATACTGTCCATATTCTTCCAATAAGTCTGTTTATCAAGTGCTTCGAAAATCATTTATATTGTGGCCGTATCATATATCAATAACTCCCAATATGATTTATAAGATTATAAATCTCTTCTCCGGAATGGACAGTGACTTAAATGACCTAAATAGTCTTGTATTTCAATTATATTTACAGATATTTTTATTGCTGAATTAATATAGCCATTGTTGTTCTAGTAGTAATCCATTCATTAAGCAGAAACCAATCATTAATCAACGTCATTTAACTCTGGCCCTCCTGCTCTTAAGACATTCTATGCCCAATACAGAACAATTGATTTACAATTTAGACATTATTATAATCATATGTAAGTTCTTTAAGACAATGTTTAGTGTCTTACTGCCGAATAAAGCCCATTTATATGATAAAAGAAGTCATCAGGCACTGGCCAAAAGGCTGCTATATATGAGTATATATATATATATATATATATATATATATATATATATATATATATATATATATATATATATCTACATGTAATTGAAAGTCAGGTCAGGAACTCAGCAACACTCCAGTAAATGACGTAAAATATCAAAGAAACAACTCATAGGGCGATACTTTTAAACATATTCTTTAAAAACTCTTAATAGTTATAAAAAATATAATCAAGCTTAGAAAAACAATACAGGAGGCCACAACATGCATTTTGTCTTGGAACTTCATCAGTAGAAGTAGCAAGATGAGCTTGGATTATGAAGACCTAGTAAAGGTTCAACATTTTAGCTTTAATGCAATTATTTTGGAATCATGGTTTTGCAGAGTATTATTGATGTTATTATGTTTGTGTTTTTATTTTCGTCTATTAAATTGTTAATAGACTGAAAATGTATGAGATAACCTTGTGTGGAGCAACCATTATTACTGGTCAAAGAACATATCAACATAATCCCCTTTCAATACCTGTAAATCTCATTGTAGTAGCAAAGAAAAACTCCCAAAGGTCATAGCTCCTATAATAGTTGGGAATGGTTTCCTTTGTAGTGTTTTTTATACTGATAATGCACATAATTTTGTTTCCTTAAACCATACTTAAGAATATCGGGAAAAATTATGTTATTTTCTTTTCCAGCTCGGAACTGAAAACAAAATAAAATATAAAATATGGGCAAGCGGACAGGATATGAGATCCATAGATTTAATCCCTTTGCAAGTTTTATCCAAAGTAAACTTTGTATTTTGATAGATTTTATGTGGCCAGCAAAGCTGCAACTGAGTTTTCCATGTGCACAACACAATTCTCTCAATCATAAAATAGGTGTATGTCCAATTCATCTTGGATGATATCGGAAGTTGTCATAGAAACACCCTTAGGTTTCAGTAAGTTGAGTAGACAGGCAACTTCCAGAAATATCAAATTGTAAAGTTTATTAGCTTGTGCTCTCACTGGCCTCAGGTTTGGCAAAAATTGTTTTGTGCATAACCGTTGTTTGCTTTGTAGCTAATAAGCAAGTTTACTGCTCCTTTGCCTTTAGAGAATGACTGATAATAGCAGACAGGCAGTTGTGAATTTTCTAGCCACATTGGCAAAAAATAACAAGCTTAAGAAAATAGCAATTGCATCTCACAGATACAATTTATAACATAAGTTTGTTTTTTTAAACATTTTCTACTGAGATTCACAGATATCTTAGTCTCAAAAGTTTGTCAAAATTGAAAATATTAAATAGAGTAGAGAAAATCGGCATCCTTGATGGTGGAGTGCAGAAAACAATTAGGCCAATGCAATTTGGCATAAGTCGACATTGTAACTGATGCCAAAATAGTGCAAATTACATGGCCAAAGCTCCATACGGTGTCTTTGTCAATGTTCACGGATTCATTCGAACACTGAGGCCGTCTTTTGGAACAATCTGACTGTTTTGTTTCTACATTTTCTTCAATTCTTGAAGTGCAAGGTCATCCATGGCGTTCATCATCTTCGACATTTTCACATCCCTCGCTAAATCTTTTGTGCCACTCAAACACACGTGCACGAGTGTAATGAAAGATTATTATAGTATAATGTAAGATATATTCTTTCCTGGACAAGGCATCTCAGGTGTAGTGACAACTTACTATATATGTAGTAAAGGTCTGTATACTTGGTGCCTGAATGGTATGCAGCTTCAGATAGTACAGAGTTTATTTGGGGAAGAAAAGGACGCCAGTTACTTTGATGCAATTTTTAAATGCTTTATTAAGGTTGAAAGATAGAGCGTAGGTCAGGTGAATATATGATGTTCTTTCTGACTCCATGGAACAACAGAAACAAGGGAGGTACTGACAAATTTTAGCCCGGGGTGGGGGGGGGGGGGGAAGGGGGGATTCAGGACTCAACTCAGCAGCCTATTAGGATAATTTTAAATGAAAAAAAATGCCGTCTGCCCAGTGACCCAGCCCAAGGTAGCCCACTAAAGGACCAGCCCGGGGGGAAAAATGCCCCTCTTCTCCCCAGCCAAGCATTCCCCTGAACAGAAATAACAGGAGCAACTATGATGCTGCTTGTACATTTTGGATGGTGGGTGTGGAAGATGAGTAATCTTCCAATCCTAAAGCTTATGTGGAAACCACACATGCCCTCATTAAAGGGTGTCAAGGAACAACAGCCTACAGTAAGTCAACCAGTCAGAGCGTCATGTTATAAATCTCAGTATTAACTGCTGCACTAAGTGCTCTATTTTCGCTTGAGAACCCATGTCTAAAGTTACACAGACAGAACTGGCTTCAACAGTCAATCAGAAATATGTCTAGGTGTGTGTAGCTCCCTGGGTACTATTAAGTGGCAATAAAATCTAAAAAAAACAGATAAATAGACTCCTTAAAGCACCCCTACTTAAACCTTATATGCCCCCTTGTATAGATGGGCTACACTTAAGAGAATTACAAAATGATACATAAGTTAAATGACTGCTAATACGTGTTGATGACCAGTTGGATACATGAATGTACTACCCTTTGTAAGGCATTGTTTACTGTTTTCTTCTCTACACATGGGGTAGACTGAAAGTCATCAATTTTCTTAAGCTGAGGTGACAATTTCTGCACTCCACTTCTCTATGTAGATACAAAATGAAAAGAAAACCTCTTCCTACCTTTCCATTCACCAGCGCACTCATTTACTGCAGTAGGAAGCACAATATGACATAAATCACAAGCTCTGTACCCTGAGTAGCCAGCAGGGAGGCATAGAAGTATTCCCCCTCTCCAGTACTTGCTGTCCTGCACAACATTCTGCTAATGTGATGATTGCAGGAGGAAGCATCATTTTCCTACTATACTTCCTCTGTCCTCTGCTTCCTTTAAGATTCGAGGAATAACTTTGAATAGATTTTCACATTCTACTGTGCACCACAGTTAATAATTCACAAAATGTCACAGCTTCCAGCCATTCACTTAATTGGAAAATATATTATCTCTCTAGGTGCTAATTGATTACTTAAGATAGCCAAATCCTTTTAAAGTCTTTTCTGTTCTGTAAAACTCTTGGTTATACCTACCAAAATTTCTGATTACAAAATGTTGATAAATAGGCCATGTCCCAGATCTGCATAAATCATGCTAATTCTGACCATGCCACACCCATTTCTAAAAAAAAATCCCAGTTGCTTCCCAACAGGCCATGTCTGAAAAGACCATCAAATATCAGAAAAATAAGGCTTGTTGCCAAACCTGTTTTATCTATTGTGAGGGGTTTGACACAGAATCTTCATCATTGTAAAACACAAAGCTTACTTCCTCCCTTGATCTCTACCTGTAGACTTCAGCTCCCACACATTGTACTGGACACTCCTTTGACATCATCACATTCTGTGCCGTCTCCAGCTTATCCAACTCAGCGTTTCTGCTAACTACTCTTTCTAGCCCTTCTCTGGTTGCCTTTCTACAACAGCACACTTAATTTAGCAATAGACAAGGTAGATCCATGCACTACAACGTCTCTATTGATTCAGACCTTAAACTTGGCACACCAAAAACACTTGCTAAATGCAATGGATTGTAAGGATTTACAACACTAGCTCAAGATGACAGCTGTTAGAAAACAATTACTGTGAGGATTTACAAAACTAGCTCCAAATGAAAGCTCTCAGAAACCAGTTCACAGTGACAGCTACAAACACCTTCTTTCAATTCCTGTAATCATCACTCTATGAACAGCAATCTAGGTAGTTAATGCACTTGAACTACTGCCCCGTTTTCTTTACTCTACAATCAGCCCTTCAGAGAAAATGTCAAGTCGATCAGAACAATTTTTCTCAACTGTTTGAAACTTTTATAAAGTCCCTCAGTTCTACAAAAGCTTTGCAGAAGTAAAGTTTTGGATTTCTGTGCATGTGCATTGAAGAAGACTTGATTTGTTTCACTTTATATCATAATTCTACCTTCTCGAATCCTTTGACCTTGACTTCATCTATCAGTAGTCTACTTCCTACAATCCTTTGACTTCAGCTTTTACCTCACAACTAGTCCTATCAGGACTAAGCGGGTTGGCCAGATATGGTGTGTCTCTGATGGTTAGTGTAGCCAAGTGGTTCTTTCCTGGGAGCATGACAGTGACTCTGCCCTGGTGAGAGCCACTGGAGGAAATCTTCAACACCACCTTCCATCACTATAAATTCATCCTTTCTCCTGGATCTCCTGGATTCTCCTGGATCTCTCTGCTGCATTTGACACTGTTGACTACTCTCTCCTCATACAAACACTACAATCCCTAGGTCTTGAAGGCACTGTCCTATCCTGGTTCTCATCCTACCTATCTAATTGCTCTTTCAGTGTTAATTTCTCTGGAACCACCTCTGCTCCGCTTCCTTTATCAGTTGAAATACCACGAGGCTCAGTCCTAGGTCCTCTGCTATTCTCTATCTACACCACTTCTCTTGGAAAACTAATAAGCTCCTTTGGATTTCAGTATCATCTCTATGCGGATGATACACAAATTTATCTATCCTCTCCTGATCTTTCACCATCTGTGTTGTCTCGCGTTACTGACTGTCTTTCTGCCATTTCATCTTGGATGTCTTCTTACCAACTCAAACTCAATCTTTCAAAAACTGAATTAATAATATTCCCACCCATAAACAGAAGCTTCCTGTCTGACATTTCTATTTCTGTTGATAACATGACCATAAATCCCACCCCGCAAGCTCGTTGCCTAGGTGTAATCCTTGATTCACAACTGTCATTTATTCCACACATCAACTCTATATCTAAATCATGTTACATACACCTAAAGAACATTTCCAGAATATGCACATATCTGACACAAGACACCGCAAAAACATTAATTCATGCACTCATCATCTACCGCATAGACTATTGCAATTCCTTACTGGTCTTCCCAAAGTCAGACTTGAACCCCTACAATCTATTTTGCACGCAGCGGCTAGATTGATTTTCCTTACTAACCGTTTTTCCTCTGCCGAGCCACTCTGTCAGTCTCTACATTGGCTGCCTGTATTTCAACGAATCCAATATAAAATTCTTCTACTAACATACAAGGCCATCAACAAAATTGCACCGACATACATCTCCTCACTGGTCTCGAAATACCTCCCTACTCGACACCTCCGTTCTGCACAAGATCTACGTCTCTCTTCCACTCTCATCACCTCCTTCCATTCTCGGTTACAGGATTTTTTCCGGGCTGCATCCACTTTGTGAAATTCCCTCCCACACACAATAAAACTTTCCTCTAGTCTTCAAACCTTCAAGCGTTCACTGAAAACCCACCTCTTCAGACAAGGTTATGATATTCCTCAACCACCATCTTAATTTCCCTAGATTACCCTATTACCATCCTCTACACTGCTACCGCAAGACAACAACCCTCTGACCAACATTGCAACACACACAGCCCACTCAATACTTTTACTTTTGCGTTCTAGCTGGTCCATTGTGCAATATGATGTAGCACATGCACTTGTGTTTCAAACTCCCATTGTCCTATAGATTGTAAGCTTGCGAGCAGGGTTCTCTTACCTCTCTGTCTGTATGTATTACCCAGTATTGTCTTATCAATGTTTGTTCCCAATTGTAAAGCGCTACGGAATTTGCTGGCGCTATATAAATAAATGTTGATGATAATGATGATGAGGATGATCCTTTCACCTTACAACACTGTCCTTTCACTTGCCTTCACTACCTTATTTTTTATCTAGTCTTATAATCCCTTATGTCTCTTTGCCACCTAAGCTGGCTTTTTTGCCCACCTGAATCACCTTTCCCTCCACCCCCCACAGCCCATGTCTGACACCTACTTCAAAGGCGGAAATTGACACCATTCAAAAGACATCTCTAATATCAGACCCCATATACCCTGTCAGGGAGGGCTGATAAACTTTAGGGGGGCAAGAATATACCCAGCTGCCTATTTTAAAGGAAAAAAATGCAGGTGGCCCAGCGACCTAGCTCAAGGTAGCCCACTATGGGACCGGCCTGGGCGGGCAGATGCACCCATGCCCCCCAGCCCTGCCAGCCCCTGCACCCAGTCCATTTTCTCCTGTACTCAACATTCAACATCAATTCATTCTCATTGTAACAGAGGACAGAGTCTATGCACGCACCTTATTTCACCCCACAATTTTCCGCTATTTTCTTCCTCTCAACAATTCTGCTGCCTCTCCTCCACTGTATAACTGCCTCTAGCTCACCTCTTCAACCTGTCTCTACCCAATGACACATTTCCACCCTCCTTTAATGTGTGCTTATCTCACTAATCCTAAAAAAAACACCACTTGACCCAGTCTATCACTCCTAACATAACCTATATACTATTTCTCTCCTCTTTTGTTACAAACAATTTGAGCACTTTTTTACTCAACTGAAAAATGTATAAGTTTAAAGCGTTGCACTGTCTGGCTTTTATTCAACTATCTTGCCTTTTCTCCTCTCACTCCCTTCTCAACCATCTGTATTTGGTCTTCTTACCCCATCATTCCACAAAATCAATGGTCTACTTACAGCAAAGTCTATGGGTCTATTTGGTATACTCGGCCTTCATGAAATGAATGGCCTTTCCCTACTAGTTCACTTCTTACCTTTCCAAACACTCCTACAGTTTTTATACCTATGGCCCATCCTCCACTCCATTCTCACTTTCTGTTGGGATCCAATAATGCTCTATTCTTAGCCCTCTGCATTTCTCACTGTACACGTCTTTTCTGGGTTAACTAGTTTGCTCATTCGAATGCCAGTACCATTTCCATGTTGACACAACCCAAATCTATTTCTCCTCCAGTGATCTCCCCCTTCTCTTCTATATTGTGTGGCCAACTCCCCGAAAAATAACTAATTATCTTCCCTCATCTCAGAGAATCACCACAACAATTTTGTACTTATCTCCCAAGTCCACTGCCTTGGTGCTTGGTGTTACTCTTACTCCACTCCTGCCTTACTCCTTGAAATCAATCTCTCTAAAAATCATTTTGAAATATTGCTACAATATGCACTTTGCTCCTCTCTTACTGCTCCACATCTATGCACCATGGTTCACAATATCCTCCAGAATCCAAATCACTCACCTTCAACTGCAAAACCCACAACAATACCTACCCTTCATACACCTCAAACCTCAACTTGAAATACACTCCCAAACCCTCTCCAGCTTTTAATCTTTAAAAGATCTGTAAAAGCCCCCCCTCTTCACTAGAGCCAACCCAACTTCCTCCTATACTATTTACACTGGTACTCTCTCACTGATGTCCCAATCTTCGTTTAAAAGGTCTCTTCTCTCACCTTTTCCCCTAGGTTGTAAGCTCCCACAAGCAGGGTTCTTCCTAATCATTGTTTTAATGCTTGCATTTCTGTCTACCCTGTATCTTTCTTTTTATAAAGTGTGTTTTCCCTACTGCCCAGCAGATCACTGTGGCACCTTACAAATCAATAACAGTAATAATAATATAAAATCATAGCAGTCATTCTACAACACCACAATCACTCATTTCTTATCATCAGTGGTTGTTTTTTATATTTCATCAACTGGGACTTCGGTTTAGAGGCTGTTATATGTTATACGGTAACAGGGATAGTTGAAAATACAGCTAAGAAAAAGCAGATGCTTTAATCGCAGAACATGCTGAATGTGATTATAGTGTTCTTCCTATGTTAGTACAAAGAAATAATTTGTCTGTTATAAGCAAGAGTAGGAAACAAGGGAGAGCAAATGATCATACAATATACAACATGTCAATACTTTAGTTACAAAGGTGAGATCACATACATCAGATGAAATAAAGACACTATTTTATTTTATATAGATCGTACCCATAAGTACTTTACAATTGCTGTCAGTAGACACTGCTACCAGTAAAAACTACACTGTTCCAGCCTTTAACTGAATTCCCACGTTCAGGCTTCCATACTACCAAAGTTCATTATAAAGTGACAGCAAATTACAAAAAGAAATATGCTGTACAATACAGAACATTATTAATTACAGTTTAGCGCTAGGATCCAGGAGTAGACAATTGACTTTCTGCAGTCAGTGCCGCAATGCAATTGTAAGATAAGTATGGGTACTGTCTAATACTAAAATAAATTAGTCTAGAAATAGGGTTTAGATAGGTAAAATAAAATGTTCAGGGATAAGCTTCTTTAAAATACCCTTGTATAAAACCAGTTATTAACAGTACTGTTCTGTATCTCAGGATTAAATGTGAGCAACATGTTATCGCCTCATTCCTACCCTGTAACGCCCTTTTCAGCCTGGTATGCCCCACTGATTCAAAGATTCCCACCACTTGTAAATAAATATTGGCTGGTAAGGGGCTTTGCTGGTAATGCATGTCTCCAAATAGGTTGCCTATTGTGGATTCAGGCAGAGGCACAGAGAGGGAGAGGAGAGCAGGTACAAAGTATCGTGGCCCCAGCCTGCCTGTGTAGTGAAAGTAGTCACCAGCCCAAAATTTCTCTTGGCAGCTCTGGATTTGGGCACCTATTAAAGACATAATCCTCCTTCTGTTACATGACTTACCATAAGTATTCCTCATCTGCGATTTTATTTCAGAAGTATTTTTATTATCATAATTGTTAAATATATTTAAACAACAGAGTCCAGCCTGAAGTACAATAGTATTAAACTGTAATGTAAGACACAATATGTTAATGGCTAAAGCATATTCAACTGTTGGCCAAACATCTCAAACCTCATGTGTGAACATACCCACATGCTTGCTGATCTATAAAGCACAAGACAAAAGTGCAATAAATTCATTCACTCAACATAAGAGGCTTATACAATGTCAAAGGAAAAAATGGAAAAACTCTTTACACCATAAGTATCAAAGACATATCTTATTAATGAAAATCATTGAATTACATTTTCTTGATAAATATGGTGCAATCCCTTCACCATACAATTGCATCAATTTCCTTTATACAAATGTCTCTATTCTGTTAGTACAAACCCTAAATCCATGGTTTGCAGTGGTCAAAGTATAAAAAAGCAAACATTGGTAAGTAAAGTGCAGCAAATAAAAAGTCAATTCAGGTTACTGCTTAAACATTTCCAGGTGGATGAGTTTTGGAATAATATGTTCTGCCACTGTAGCCAGCTAGTGACCCTCATCATGCAAAGAAAATGTCTTTTAATGGAAACATAGCACAACTTAGGCTCGCCTGTCTTTTTGGTCCTTCTTAGTTTTAACATTCTTCTTGGAGATCCCAGGAGGAGGGTTGGGGTTCTTTGGACTTGTCTTTGGTGCCCCACTACGACTTGTTCGACTCGCATTCTTGATTTTTTCCTGCATTGTTTTCACTTGTTGCTCTTGTAAAGTCTGCTCCCATCTCTGAAAATGAATGTAGTTGTCAATATTACTTTTCTAGATATTGTATATATGTATAGTTTTTTTTGTAGTCATTATTTACAAAATAAGCGTTCTTCTTTCATTTTCATTTTCATTTATAGAACCAGAGTTATACTGTGATGGTACATTTTCTGCTGCATATGAAGGCTCATCCCTTGATCAGGTAAAACTAAGTCTAGTTTACATGAACCCAGATAAAGACATTAGGTAATTCTTGCTAAAACCTCAACCTCAACTAGTTTTAACCATTCATCATCTTGATCTTCGACACTCTTTGAAAGGCCAACTCCCTTGTTCCTAATTTATAATATGATATTTAAAATAGCCTAACTACCTTCCTTCCTTCATTTACTTTCAAGTTAAAGGGGCAAATAGGCAAAAAGACATAAACTCCATGCATTATGTGGGTTGTCATAAACAGCCAGAAACTTCTGTATGCCAAAGGTGTATATAGAAATGCCACAACCTGCCACACCCTGCTTCCACTGTGTTAATCCTGAAGCTAGGGATTGTAAACTACTAGCATGAGTAGTAATTAGCACTAACAGCTTAATTTCCTTGATATTAAGGGTCATGTAGTGGTGGGAAGGTAGTAACCGTATAATTTGTAAAATGAAATAAAAGTTTGTGTCTTAAATAGATGCATCAAATGCAAACACACCAAAGTTAGAACAGCATTCCCCTTATTGGCTTTCACATGTAGGAAATTGCAGGCACAATCACCGCACTCAGTGTGTGTGTTTAATAGTATGTTTCCATAATGTACTTAAAGTGGGGGGGCACATGGAGGGCAACTAGAATGCATGTAAAATGTCTTATTTCCCAAATCAGTTGACCTATGTTCGGTATGAATGTATGCCCTAATTTGCAAAACAAAAATGTTTCCCTACAGGCATAACAGTCCCACTTAGTCACAATAAAATTGTGTCATCAAAATAAAGTAATGTTTAAGAAAAAGAATTTTGAAACAGAAAAAAAAAGATTACGCAAAGAAAGGAAAATGCACTACAAATTTCAGGAAATAAAAAAATGTTGCCGCAATACAAAATTAATTCCCATTGCATCACTACAGATTTTTTTTAAACTGTATATATTTAACTTTCCCATATGTATCTAGGTTTTGCTATGTAGATATAACTTATTACAATAAACTTGTGCTTTAAAGTTCTTGACATAATATGATAGCACTACGAAACTGTGGACAAAATGTAATGCTGGCCACACACACAGTGATCCTGCTGTACAGCCCTACAGCCAAACTGGACAAGTTCAGCCCATGACGAAATCTGAGAGGTCAGATCACTTCCAGTGTCATGTGTTAATGCAATGAGAAGATGGACACACACAGGTAAACAGCTTTTATTTCTCCATTGCATTTACCAACATCTCCGATAATATTGATTTTGAGTGGAAGATTATCACCTAATTTCGGAGACACATATACTATCATGGTATTGGACTAACAGAGGGATTTTGCCTGTAATGTGGCTATCATAACCCTACAAAACCATAGATTATAACATATATACAGTACCTTGAACCTTTTGTTTAATTGGTCTTTCCATTTTTCAACCAAGCAGCCATCAAGAAGCATCATCCTAGGGATTGAAAATACCTTTGTAAAATATTTAACAGACAATCTAAATGCTGACATTTTTAATTAACTTGATATTCTATCCACAAAATCTAAAGGCTGAAATAGAGAGATAACATGTGTACTGAACCTGATAAAATTATAATCTCCATGCAAGCGCAGGTGTGAAAACCCTTTAATATTGCAAGTAAACATTAAGAAACCCTACACAAACCCTTTCACTATGTCAGACATAGAGGTCAATAATTTAAAACATTTAATTTGTCTACCTTTTTGGACTTTTTAGGAGTTAAATGTGCCAAAAATAACTAAAGGGCCTATTTTGAAATATAAACTGCATACACCTGGTCCCCACTGCTACATTATATGACCAAAGACATCCGTTAGAACTGAACCAGCAACTGAAAAGTTATGTCTAAACACTTCCCACTTGGCTCAGTATAACATATACTGTAATCAAGCTGTTCACTATGTTATTACAGTATTAAGTAAAGGGATAAAGAGGCTATGTGTCATGCATGTTTTTTGTTGATCAAATTAAATAGTTCAGAACATTGCTTTTAAGTGCACACAAATATACATCAAGGGCCTCATTCGTCAGACGAAACGTGCGTCTAAAATGCAAACTCAGAAGCAGCTGCGGGAACTGGCCGCAGCTTGGTAGGGTATTACGAGTGGGATGCAACACAAGCTGCGTCCCACTCGTAATACCCTACCAAGCTGTGACCAGTAAACACAGCTAACTACTTGCGCCACCTCATTCCTGCCGCATTTATTCTGTCTTACTTGTGTTCCGTCTGCGTCTTACTCCATCTAGGATTGTTTTTGCGGGTAGACGTCCATAGCATTTTAATTATTCACGTTCACCCCTACATAACTCTGTGTTCCGCCCTTTCCCTCGTACCAAGGCGCAAGCTGTCGCAAGTGTACACTGCGTCTGAAAAGCAGACGGAACTGGTGCTTACTGCGCATACGTGTCAGTGAAAATGTGCACAATGCGCCATGAAACGGACCTTGCGTTTGGCTCTAAATGAGGCCCCAAGTGCTTTTAGTGCACACATAGTTTCAGATTATATGTCTGAGTTGCTGCCACTTGAAATGGGTATAAAAATCCAGTCAGGGGGCTGAAAAAGTTCTGCTGAAGTGGATGCCTCCAAGTTTGCACTGTTGTTCCCAGTTATTTGCATGTAAATATCAAGTACTGAAAGCTACCATTTGGTTTCAGGGTTTTGTACTGCTGAAGCCACAACATGCTACCATGTTATGTTTACAGTCCCTCCTGATCTGAGCTGAATCAGGAGGGACATTCATACACACCGTTTGCACTGTGCAGCACTTGCTTGTAATAAATGACCCCAATGTGTGTAATATATTTGAACTGACATCACTTACCTTGACCGCCACTGGTAACACATGATAAGCACATCTTGGTTGGGAAGTAACTGGGGACACTGACAAGATGAGTTGGTAATGAGTGGAACTTGGGACCTGAGAATCGTTGTTGAAGACTTTAGTGTCTCTTTGACTTCAACTAGTGTGGTTATTTCATTGCAGTTGCTTCTAGTGACACTTTTAACTTTTGCATGAATTACTGAAAAAGTAGATGATTTAAAAAAGAGTTTTAAAATCACTGTAATTAATATCTGTATAAACCACTGGTTCCCAAACTATTTCAGTTCGAGGCACCCTTAGGGTCTTCATAATTTTTTCAAGGCACCACTAAGTCAAAATAATTACCAGGTAAATGTAATAAGTATTTAGGTGAGGACAATAACTTGTCGAGTTATTTACAAAAATAATACATAAAACCAAGGACAAAGAATATACAGTATATATATATATATATATATATATATATATATATATATATATATATATAGACACACACACACACAATTTACGGCACTCATTAACAGGAGAAAGAACACACAAAATAAAACAACAAAATGTACAAAAATGTGCTTGGTTATTAATGAATGTTATTATTATTATTATTATTATTATTATTATCCTTTATTTCCGCAGCGCTGTACACCATACAAACAGTACACTATACAGGGTGAAACAGTACAAAACAATAAACAGAAGTACCATTACTTCAGGAACTCCAGGCAGGTTAAAGCAATAAACACGGAGCAGAGGAACAGGTGAGGAGACAGGAGGGAAGAGGGCCCTGCTCAAGTGAGCTTACATCCTAAGGGAGGGAAAACAGAACAGGCACAAGGGGAGCCAGATGAGGCAAGGGAGAGAGCAAGTGGAGGAGATAAAGGGGTTATGCGGATGGTTGGTAGGGTTTAAGGAAGAGGTGGGTTTTCAGTGCACGTTTGAAGGAGCACAGAGTAGGAGAGAGGCGGATGGAACGAGGGAGGTCATTCCAGTGAAGGGGGGCAGCATGGGAAAAATCTTGGATTCTGGAGTGGGAAGAGGTGATAACAGTGGAGGAGAGGCGTCGATCATTGGCTGAACGCAGGGAGCGTGCAGGAGTGTGAATGGAGAGGAGGTTAGAGATGTAGGGGGCTGTAGAGTGGGAGAGAGCCTTGCAAGTGGTGGTGAGGAGTTTGAAAAGGATTCTGCAGGGGAAGTGAAGCCAGTGTAAGGCGAGGCAGAGAGGGGTGGCAGAGGAGGAGCGGCGTGAGAGGAAGATGAGTCTTGCGGCTGCATTGAGTACAGAGCGGAGGGGGGAGAGATGTGAGTGGGGGAGGCCAGTGAGGAGGAGGTTGCAGTAATCCAGACGGGAGTTGATGAGTGCTTGGATGATAGTCTTGGCAGCATCCTGAGAAAGAAAGGGATGGATGCGGGCAATGTTGCGTAGTTGGAAGCGACAGGCTTGGGCAAGGGAGTGAATATGGGGGGCAAAAGAGAGAGAGGAGTCGAGGGTGACACCAAGACAGCGGAGTTGAGTGACAGAGGAGATGGTGGTGTTGTTGACAATAGAGAGGTTATGGTGGGATGGGAGTCTGGATGAAGGAAAGACAATGAGTTCCGTTTTAGAGATATTGATTTTGAGAAAACGCGCAGACATCCAGGAGGAGATGGCGGAGAGGCAGTCAGATACACGAGAGAGGAGGGTGGAAGAAAGATCAGGGGAGGAGATGTAGAGTTGAATGACGTCAGCAAAAAGGTGATACTGAAGACCGAAGGAGGAGATGAGAGCACCAAGGGAGGAAGTATAGAGCGAAAAAAGTAGAGGGCCGAGAACAGAGCCCTGCGGGACTCCTACAGGGAGAGGGTAGGAGGAGGAGGAGGAGCCGGACGTGGATACAGAGAAGGAGCGGTTAGCGAGGTATGTTATAAAAATTCCAATGTTATAACAAATGGAACGGGGATTAGCGGAGCTTTATCAATTAGCCACGGAAATTCATCTTTAATGAATATAAAAAACTCTGCAAGTCCCATGCTGCTAAATTTTACTTTTAAAGTTTTGTCACAGGAGAGCTCAATGATTTTTTCTTCTTCTGAAGAAGTAAATTCGGATGGGGCCCTAGTACTGAATGGGTCTTGGATATACACAAATTTCTCCATATGCTCTGGAAAATATTTTTCAAACCAGTTACTGCGCTTTGTTAAGTTCATGTGTCAAGTAAACGTCATTGGGTGTAACAAACTGATGCAACAGTGGGAAACAGTCATTATAACCATCTTCATTCAGATTTATTGCATTCAGTCTGTCAAAGAGATCACACAGGTATGCTAATTTGGACAAAAAAAAAAACAGTACAAGTAGTTATTTGCACACTCGTGTACTTCTTCTACAAGATAGGAGTAGAGTTCTGGCGTAATTCAGACAGAAGAAAGTACATTGGCATTGAAGAGCCATCGTGGGCTACAGTAGTACAACAAGGATGTATGCTCAGAGCCCATATCCTCACACATTTTTTAAAACCTTGTCTTCTGTGGCCGAGTTTTTATGAAGTGCACCACTTTCTACACACTTTCCATGATGGCATTCAGTGAAGAACTCAGTTGCATTGATGCAAGGCTTTCCTCTGGATAATGCAGTGGGTCCACAGTGCATCGGCAGTTTTGCCTCTTATGAGTGCCTGAAAATCTCCAACAGTCAGACATAGAGCAACCACCATCAGTACAGACACCAAAGCACTTTGTCCAGTCTAATTTGTTTCACTCATAAAAGTGTCAATTATTTGAAACAAGTATTGTGGCTTTGTTCCTGCAGTGATACATTTACAAAAGAGAAGGTCTTCCACAATATTGTCACCATTAAAAAAGTGTGAGTAGCAAATCATATGAGCACCCTTATTACTGTCTATTGCCTCAGCTACTTGTAGCCCGAATTCCTTCCCTTTAATTTTTTTCAATTACCTGGTCATTCAGATCTTCAGCCATATGTTGGATTCTGCGACTCATGGTATTGTTGGATAAAGGTACCTTTGAAAGCAGTTTTTCCGCTGATTTGTCAACCATAATGGTGACCATATCCACTGCAGCCAGTAAAATCAGTTCTTCTGCAATGGTGTGAGGCTTTTTATACTTCGCAACTCTATATGCCACTTTGTAGGTTACTAGCAAAGCACTGCTTGGTATGAATACTTATTTAAAAAATGTACCTTTTTGTGCTTTCAAGTCTTTTATCTTGCTGGTGAAGTAATCACGTGGTTTATTAGCCATGTTAGCGTGATTGGTCCCTAAATGGCATTTAAGTTTGCTTGAAATCATGCATTCTGGCGACGACATTTTCAGACGTAATACACACTGTGGACCCTCTTCGTCATTGACATCTACAGCCGTAAAAGGAAGAAAAATTAAATGTACATAAAGGCTGTTTACATAAATGCAGAGAATGTATCTCCATCATATTGTGCCCCTTCAAAATCACACTGTGCCCCTCCACAATCACACTGTGCCCCTCCACAATCACACTGTGCCCCCTTATAACCTCTTGTGCCCTGTCATAATTACATGTGCCCCATCATCAGTTTCACTTGTATTACATTGCCCCTTTCATCCTCCCTTCAATTTCTTACCTTTTACTTGCCCTTCTTTCTTCTGTTTTCTTGTTTTTCTCTTCTTTCTTTCTAGCTTCCCTCTGCGCCGATCTTCACTGAAAATGTCAGGCCTATGCCGTCACACCCGATAGTCAGTGCAAATGAGCAAGGAGGAGGGTGCCAGGCGCTGTACTGGTATGTAATTTGTTTTGGCCAATGAACAAGTGGGGGATGGCAAGCAGAGGGGAGCGCTTAGTGCTCCTTCGCCTTGCTTACCTCGTTTACCTCCTGACCTGGCCACAGCATCCCTGTGAGATTGCCACAGCACCGCAGGGAGCCACAGGACACAGTTTGGTAACTGCTGGTATAAACAATGAGTACTTATGTGACTGTCATCACTTCATCGTTTATTATTTGTGTAGTGTAAGAAATAATACATTCCTACTGTAAATTATTAGCTATATTATAAGTTAACATGGACTTCAGTGACCTGCACAAAAGAACTCAATCTGCAGCCTCATGCTTTTTATGGTCACAAAACTCCTCAGTGACTTTTATTACCCATATACTTTACAATAGAGAGCGCATAATCACACATACCTTTTTATATTTTTGAGGCAATACCATTTTTTTAGAGTCAAATACAATATATAAAATACTTAAAATAGCAATATGTATGTGCATAGGCTCCATGTTCTCACCTAGTAAAATAAAACCATTTTGTGAATTGTGATTTCCTGATCCACTCCATTTTACTTATAGCTTCAAGACCTTGCTTTTCATCACCAGAAATATTTGTCTTAAAACATATAGCCCTTAGAGACATAGATGCTTGCTTTGATGATTCAATTTACTGAAAAGGGTATCCTAGTTTTCAGATAAAGAAATATGAGCCTTAATATCATCTGTGTGGTATGGATGTTTAATTTAGATAAAATGGTAAAATGTAGTCACCTAATGTATTCTGTGAGATCACAGGCTACTACATTGTACCCATCAACATTAATTCTAAAAGCACTGGGCCTCATTTAAGAAGAGCATCATAAACAACTTTGCTTCTGCACTGGTGAACTTGTATGGTTGGCCAAAAGCAGGATATACGCCTGAGCAATGAAGAAAACGCCAATCAGCGTAAGAAGCACATTCACAAACAGTAAAATACAAGAGACCTTCACCATCATCATCTGCTAATTGCACACGCCCCTCACCATCCACAAATAATACAGCGTTCTCAGGCACATATGTATCTTTGCCCTTTTCAGCTGTTCTCCATTGAGCAAACATGCCTTTACTGTACTCGGCCTACATTGGAATGCCCCTGGTCCACCTATCCAGATGCAAGCAGACATAAGTGCCAGAATCACGCAAATCTACATGGGCGCATATGCATGCACCCACTTTTCTGGGCATGCACAGAGCGACTTCACACAAGATACGCTACACAAACTGGCAAACCAAAGTCCACTTTGGTTTATCAGAAAGATTGCACATAATACTGCAACCTCTTACCACTTTAGAATGACTCTTTTCATTACATTATGGGCCTGAACCATTAAGACATGTAAATGCCGATACGTGCCGTATTTTTGTTAAATCGCACAGCGCATGCCCAGAATTGGACCATACACCAGTGAATACAGCCACGTCCAATTCACCTTCGAGTGGAAAGGACCCTTAAGACAGCCTACGATTTTATGGGTGGAACGGGCAAGGAAAGGGGCGTATGCACATCAATGTACACTAAGGGTGCGCTAAGCTCAACAAATGCAGCAGTGTCCGATTCAAGTTTTGGGCATCTCAAAGGTAAGTGTTTGTCTGTCGAATACTTGTATTAGCTACACATCTCGTGTAAGTGGTAAGTGGCGATTACTAGTGATGATGGTCGCGTTTGCAAGCTAGAACATGACTTCGCACTCAGGAGCTGCTCCATAAAACTACACACACCATTGTACTTACTTAGGTAGCAAGGAACACCCTTGCTCCGTTCAACTTCTTTTTTTATATTTAATATGTCATTGTACGTGCATGCACCTTTCAATTCTATTCATATTTTACACAGAAGAACGGACTGGGGGAGGGAAGAGCCGTCTCCGCGTAGTTAATCTACCGTAAGAGTGTGCTAAGGTTGAGCGCACGCACATCCGTCCAACTCAATCTCTAGGCATTTTTTAGGTACGTGAATTTTAGCTGTATCATTTGCACCAGCTACAGTGGAAGTGTAAGTGATAGTGATAACAGTCACGTATTCATACTAGAACCTGTGTTTGCCATCAACATCAACTGTAAAAATGCATTTTATGTACAGCAGGCATTAATAACATTTTGATATATGTATTTCATGCTGGGGAAAGATAACAACATTTTTGTTTTTCAATCATTTTTATTAATGATTATTTTATCAATAAGTGTTAATGTCTTTAATATTTTTTTATTATCTGTGCGTTCAGATAGGACTTTATATATACATATGCACTGTGCGTATCCTGCAGTGTGTTGTGTCTATCTGCGTAGGCAAGTGCCGTATAGGCAGAGCATACTTAGATCCTTCTTAAACTAGAAACATTTCTTGAGATCCTCTTGTTGTTGAGTACGGGCGTACCTGTATGCATTCTCCGTATGTTTTAAAAAAAACACAAATTGTGTTCACTTTGCGTTCCTTATTGAATCAGGCACACTATGTTCAATATTAGATAACATGTTAGAGCACAAGATCTCTACACACAAGCACTTAGGTACTTATCATAAGCTAGAGTCATTCTGTCAAAATGACATAACAACTAATTCAATGACCAGCTAACATGGCCAAAAGTCCCTTTGAACTTAACCTATGCAGGGATGGAGAGATGGAGGGGGGGGGGGGGGGCATGTCTAGGGCATCCATGAGGCATGCGCCGGTCCTGCCAATATAATGCCTATATGGCATTGTAAAGATAATACCTTATTGCTTGTTAGGACAAACGCAATTGCTTTTCTGAAACACCATATTACTCTAAGTTTTGCCCCTGTATGTACTGTGTTGGTATCAAAAGTTAATTCACTTACCATAGCTGTAATTTTTTGTCAGGTACATTGTTAGGGTAGGTTTAATTGTTTTGCATTTGCAGCGATCTGTAAAGATGAAAAACAAAGTCCATGAAGTAGCATAATGAACCATCCATGAATTGAATGCTACTTAAGTAATGAAAAAAATAAATGTATTTTGCACAACTACTCAGGAGTGACTGGTAAATGATGAAATATGTAATCCAGAATATATTAGACACATCTGACAGGCCTGCATGTGGTACAAATTAGGATAAATAATACTGTATCAGTTATCACAAGAAAATACAGACTTTACCCATGTTTAAACTTTTGCAGTGATTCATTCTTGGTCTTTCTGGGACTATGACATCTTGTGTAAACTCCATCCACTTTATATCTAAAAAGAACAAGCCATCATTTGCCAATGAAAATAACTGCACTATGCCAAACACACCAGGCGTAACTTGAGTCTTTACATACACCTCTTGAACGGGACAAGATGATTTCTTCACATCTGCAATATAAATACTTTTAGTAGTCTTAAATAAATCTTTCCTAGGAACGTGTGTTTTTCATGGCTGTTTTACATTATTGTTTTAATGACACTTTTATATTTAAATAAAGTTGCATAACTTTATAAACGAATCCATTACATGGAGTGTTTTAATTTAAGGTGTCCAAGCTAAACAAAAACAAAACTGAAAAAACTTATGGTCCAAACAGTTTCCTTTTTAGCTGATCCAGTTATTTAAACAGGTGCTAAAGTAATGTTCTCTCATTAGCACATACTTTCAACTTTACAGAAATGTATGTTCTGTAACAAACAGAACTGAAATAGAGATATAAAAATAACTTATAGTGATTTTTTTTCAGTCAGCTTATGTTAAAAAGAAGGTGCCACCTATACACATTTTACAATGTCAACAATATTGCTATGTCTATGTTAGCACAAATTAATCAAAGTATGAAATGTTATGTTAATACATAGGGTTAAGTAATAGTTGGAACAATTCAGTGAAACAGTATCTTTAAACACAAAAATTAAGTTTTAAGGAGTTAATTACAATCCCAGTCCTAGAACATCTTCTCCCTTTACCTTCAGAGATATCAGTAACTATGGCTTCAGGAGAGATGCACACTCCACGGTCATAAACTGGAAGGTCATCACATGCTAGGTTGTCTGGCCAGCTGTGATTGTATCTCTTCATGATGGGCTCACATCCATCCTTAGATCTTTGGCACACCGATTTACAGGGTTTGATTGGGTCATGAAGGAACTCCAGTGTGCAGATAGGTGCATACATGGCACACAGAAAGAAACTCAGCACAGGACTGCAGTTATATTCCACTAGCTCCTGGTATTGCTCAATTGCCAGAATAGCGTTCTCCTGAGTGCTGTGGTGCAGGTGGTTGGGCATTCTTGTAATATTCCAAGGCATGTCTTTACACATGGGGATTCTGACGGTTTCACAGGGGGCTGAATGAACTCCCATCTCCAATACACAAAGGACAGCTATAACTAGCAGCATCTTTGCAGTGGGACACTTATTAGCTCACACAAACACGTCTACCACCCTAAGATGTAGGCTAAACAGGTTAGTTTGTAGCGAATAATTCACGAACAACTTGATGAGAACATTTAAATAGCGATATCGGACTGCTCCTTGCACGGGTATGTCAGTAATAGATTAGAGGCTGAGAACCGTCTTCCCTTCAGCTTCCCAGGCTCCACTGTAGATAAGCGTGGACATTGTACAACTACCTTTATAGCAGTGCCACAAGTGACGTGCATCACTTCTATTTTTTTAGATGACTACAGAATTCATTTTTTCCCCTTTGTCAGACACAGTTACATCATCCCTATTCGTTTAATCCCAGGGCGACATCACTAAATTTCACTTTAATTTCCAAGATAAATTAGTCGCCTCCTCCTCCTCCTAACTTTCTTTTCTTCAACGGCGCAGTAAGATAAAAACAGAGATGTCTCGTTCACCTGTTCCCGTTTTGCAGATCTTACACCAGCAGAAAAAAGCTTAGAAAAATAAAACGATCCTATAATAACAGAGTATATAATCTGCGATATCATCTCGCAGCGTTCTCTCCTCCCTCATTTTTCAAGAGCGAGCAGAAGACCGTGTAAATCGTCTCTCATACCCCGGTTTACCACAAGAGGGACGCACAGCTGATCTTATGCGACACATTACAAAGTGCTGCTCAGATCTCATGTGTACATATATGCAAGTACTGTAGACAGTTGGCCATTTCATGTGCTGTTTGTAAAGAGTGCACTTTTGCAATACTGCTACATTCAGGTGTTTTAATTGGGCTTTTTTTTTTTAAACAAAAGGAAGGAGATGTGCTTTAATATAATTTCTAATGGGCCACACTTGAAATAATTTGTTTATAAATAAAAGCAATTGTAACATACACCGACACCCACCCCCAGTGTCGGACTGGGGCATGAAGGGCCCACCGGGGGACTGCAACACTGGGGGCCCACCAGAGGGGGTGTGGTCAGCCATCATAGAGGCGGGACCAGACACTAGAGGGGGAGTGGTCAGTCCACTAAGGACAGCTAGCACCTTACTGTAGTATATAAAGAATGCAGTATGTGTATAAAGAATATACAGTCTTGACCTGCCCCTTAGATTGGGCAGAACAGTCACCAAAAATCAGGCTTGGCTAACCTGTGGCACTCCAGGTGTTGTGAAACTACAAGCCCCAGCATGCTTTGCCAATATATAGCAGCTTATTGCTGGAAGGGTATGCTG
>NC_134406.1:94713437-94788437 GCF_038048845.1 Mixophyes fleayi
GTTGATTTTTTAATACATATGAGAAACTTTTTAATCTTCATCTATGCAATGAGGATTGAAAAGTTTCATTCATATGTTGCGGTCAGTGTCGGACTGGGGCATGAAGGGCCCACCGGGGGACTGCAACACTAGGGGCCCACCAGAGGGGGTGTGGTCAGCCATCATAGAGGCGAGACCTGACACTAGAGGGGGAATGGTCAGTCCACGAAGGACAGCTAGCACCTTAGTGTAGTATATAAAGCATACAGTGTGTGTATAAAGAATATAGTCTTGACCTGCCCCTTAGATTGGGCAGAACAGTCACCAAAAAGCAGGATTGTCCCACTAGACCAGGCTTGGCTAACCTGTGGTACTCCAGGTGTTGTGAAACTACAAGCCCCAGCATGCTTTGCCAATATATAGCAGCTTATTGCTGTAAGGGTATGCTGGGACTTGTAGTTTCACAACACCTGGAGTACCACAAGTTAGCCAAGCCTGCACTAGACTCAGAACATTTGACAGACTGTCCTACCTGTTGTTGTCACTTTTACCACCTGTGGCTGCTGGTTTCTTTAGTTGCGGCTTGTCTGGATCCAGGAATGTTGAGGGCCCTATTTGGAAAAAATAATGGGTACATTTAGAAACGCCAACCAACCCTGCCATTAAATCAACAGCACCCACATTCAATTATAGACCCAAACCACCTCAGCATTAAAGGTCCCATCACCCCCTTCCTATAGTGTTCTCTGTGCAGCCCCCCCTCACTATAGTTTAGTATAGTCAGCCCCCCTATAGTTTAGTATAGATAGGCAGCCCCCCTATACCACATAGTAGTGCCCCCAAAACAATGTTATGCCACACAGTAATACCCCAAAGTTATGCCACCCAGTAGTGCCCCAAATGTTATGCCACGCAAGTGACCACAATACACACACACACACACTATAGTATGAATAAATGGTTAAAAAATATACTGAACTTACCTATATGTTGATATTGCTGCAGGGCAGGCTCTGCTCCTTCTCCCTTCTTCATACAGCGGGAAGATCAGCTGACAGGGGGAGGGGGCGGGTCACATGATCATAGCTGCGATCGCAATTGAGCAGCGGGGACGCCGGGTCCGTCCACTAGTAAAAGGGGGTGTGGCTGTACGGTATTTGGTGGTTTAAACGGTAGTCCGCTGGGCCAGTCCGACACTGCTAATAAGGATGCATGGAAACAATAACAGTTCCAAAATCAGGGGAGGGCCCCCTCCTGTTGCTGCAGCAAACCTTTTTTTCCATCAGATATTTTCCTTTCAGTCACCTGTTTAAAGCACAGTGCAATAAACATTATTCTGATATAATGGGCCTACTGCATTACAGCATTGCGGACACCATTCCACTACTGGTGTTTGTGACTCAGCGGTGTCTGCTGCGTCACTACCAAAAATCTGTGTATAACAGGCTACTATACTATTTATGAGAGCACAAGTCTCATCATGGGAGAAATGGATATCGCAGCCAGACTTTATTATAACCTGGCCATTGTTATCACCCTGCTTCCTCCAGCACCTTCTCTACGACATCCTCTTCTACTTTCCTTTCTTTGGTTCTCCACACTCTCACCAGGAGCACTCTGACTCCCCCAACTTGTCCTAGCACCCACACTCCTTCCTCTCTCTATAGCCTCATTCCAACACAAAAAAAAGATAAAACTAACTATAACACCAGTCACATAAAACACACAAATAACACAGACAGGACTTAAAGTTTTTTTGTTTTTTTTTTAAAAAAGAAAACCCCAGTAAGGATAGCAAACAATCATGGGCTGGCAACATAAAACTTACATAATGGCGATGCTCCTCTGTGCGGCCGCGGGTACTGACAGCTCCTCCTCCCCTGCTGAAGTTCACAACACACTACCGCGCAGGCGCAGAGAGCCGTGTCTGGGCAGAGATCCCAAACACGGCTCTCTGCGCCTGCGCGGTAGTGTGTTTCTTACACTGCCGCCGCAGACGACCGTCTACGAGGTGCTCCCTGCAAGCTCCGCCACAATGTCGGAGGGGGCGTGGCTTAATTGCGCCCGGGCCTACCGGTCTATAGCCCGGCTGGCCAGTCCGAGGCTGGTTGCGGTGATTGGTAAATAGACCCCTATGTGTCTCACAAATTAATGCATTTTAGAATGCAAGTCGGTGAGGTTTGTTCTTTGCTTTATTTTAAGTAATACATGTCACAGCTATAAAATCACAACAATAAGATCAACAAATAACAGATATATCTGCCCCATCATCACACTGCTCACCCTTCATCACACTGCTACCCCCTTCAACACACTGGTACCCTCTTCATCACACTGCTCCCATTTAATCACACTGCAAAACCTTCATCACACTGCTGCCCCCTTTATCACACTGCTGCCCCCTTCATCACACTGGTACCCCCTTCATCACACTGGTACCCCCTTCATCACTCTGCTTCCAATTGATCACATTGTGTCCCCTTCATCACACTGTGTCCCTTTCATCACACTGCTGCCCCCTTCATCACACTGGGTCCCTTCATCACACTGCTCCTATTTCATCACACTACGCCATCTTAATCACACTGCACCATCTTCATCAAATTGCTCCCCCTTCATCACACTGTTCCCATTTCATCACACTGTGCCATCTTCATCACACTGTTCCCTTTTCAACACATTGCACCATCTTCAGTGATGAGGGTGCAAGGAGCGTAAGTGAGGCACTGTCTCATCGCACTGGAGGGGGCAGTGGCTTGTAGTAATTTACTCATGCAGGCTCAGCTGTGTGTGTATAGGTTGGTCCAATGAAAACATAACTAACTGACAATAAATTAAAACTTTTAAAAACAAGTGGGACTGTATTTCTTCATTTAAATTTAAAAGTAAATGTATTCCATAAATCATTTGTGTTTCTAATTGCAGGGGTGTAGTATTTAAATCACTCCTTCATATTATTGCATTGTTACATTGTTTATGAACTTTAGATAATATCTAGTTTTAATACTGGACATTCTGATGTGAATATTAAAAAACAAAAATGTATGTTCTAAAAAGTGCATATCAAACACAAATACAGCTATGTGGGAATATTTCTTGCTTGGAAAATGACATGGCTAAAAAGCCCTTGTGGGTTTGATATTCAGAATTCATCAATCATCATCATCATTTATTTATATAGTGCCACCAATTCCGTAGTGCTGTACAGAGAATATTTGTCATTCACATCAGTCCCTGCCCCACCCACACACCACACACTAGTGTTAATTTTGTTAGCAGCCAATTTACCTACCAGTAGGTTTTTGGAGTATGGGAGGAAGCCGAAGTACCCGGAAGAAACCCACACAAACACAGGGAGAACATACAAACACCACAAAAATAAGGCCATGGTTGGCCTAGGGTGCCACCCAGCACCCTAGAGGTGGGAGGCAGAAGGGCTAACCACTTAGCCACCATGCTGCCCACATCATATTTTAAAACCCCGGAATATCTGGAATAATTAATTGCTGCAGTCAATATTAAGTCAATGGAAAGGATGCAGAACACTATATATGTATATATATCTACGTCTGTTTTTGTTTATACAATGTAAGTCCCATCACTCTTGCACCCCATTCTTTACATTAATTAATTCCAACTTGTGTCAGATGAGCCCCAGGTCTCCCATGGCTGCTAGTGCTTGGGAAAGACTTACCTTTAAAAGCTGTGTGCAGGTAAGCCTTGAGCCTGGATAAAAAAGCATATCATTTGATCATGTTAGGACTGACCAGAATGGGAAGACTTTGGCGTCAGTTAGTCAGCTTAACATATATTGCAATATGTGGAACTAACATTCCCTGTTTTTAATACAGAAAAGTATTTAGTACAGCATTAGTTATGTGTTTGGAGAGTGTGGAGTACCCTGTTTCTATCTATCTATCTATCTATCTATCTATCTATCTATCTATCTATCGATATATATATAGATATACATATACCGTGTATATATATAGAAATCACAGGTAAATTTCTTTAAAATTTGCTCAAGCGATACAGTCTGTTCTACCATAAATTATATAGCATAGTTGCCGACAGGAGTAGGAGGGGTAGTGGTGACATCTTTGCGTCACCATAGCCACACCCACACTATAAAATGCCTAAATTCACCGCATTCAATAGCGGGGATCAGGGCTTAATGGCGCGATTAAGCCCCATCCCGATATTCAATGCCGTGAATTTTGGCATTTTTTAGGATTCGGGAGGGTTGCCTACTCTTCCGGCAGTCCGGGAGGACTCCCCGAAATTTGGGGGCTTCCCAGAAATTCCGGGAGTGTAGGCAAGTATGTTATATAGCAGGGATATCCACTTATAGTGCAGCAATTAGCTGATTAAAAATGCACATATGGCAATATAAAAACAGTGCAGGCTTTTCTATAGCACTAAGTGTAAAGTGTAAGTTCTTGCATCCTTTCCAGTTGTGAACCCCTACATGTAATTCCCTACATGCTGCATCCTTTTCAAGAGTTCATAAGGGTAAATTGTATAAATTCTTTAACCATCTCTCCCTTTAAATAAAGCTATTAACTGTTGGTGCATGCCTGCCTTCTATAGTTTGAAGCATCCCTGTTATTGTCACATCCCAGAAGTGATATCAAGCTGAAAAACTTCTAACTGACCTCTATTAGTTGTATAGCGTGTTTTCAGGATGATGTCACTTCCGGGTTACTGTTCATTCCGTTCCATGTCACTTTGTTCAGGCCAGGGCTTCAGAGACAAGAGTAAAAACAGGAGTCTGCAGTGTGCTAGGGGGGGCAATCGCCCCAACCCCCCCTGGACCTGGCCCTGTGGTTAGCCAGTTATGCTCATGTGCCATACCATAAAACTGAGCAAGGCAACCTGTAGCTGTCTAGGTATGTTGTGGAACTACAAGTTCCAGAATGCTGGAATGTTGAGCTCCACAATATCTAAGGGTTCTTAACTTTTTTTTTTTTGCAATGGACCCTTTTTGGCCATCTGGTGAAGCCTATGGATTCCTTCCCATAGCCTGCGCACCTATCTGTGCCAAATATGATATGAAAATAGTGATTTCTAATTGGGACAAAGTTACAGGCACTGGTCATACTACTGCTTTTTGTTGCCTACATTCGTAATTGAAGGAAATACTACATTTCACTTAGACGTTAAAGAAAATAAAGATGTTTGATGCCTGATTCATTAAGGAACTTAAATTAAGAAGTTTCTTATTTAAGTCTCCTGGACAAAACCATGTTACAATGCAATGGGTGAAAATTAGTTTTCTGTTTTGCACATAAGTTAAATACTGACTGTTTTTTCATGTAGCACACAAATATCAACTTTAATTTTCAGTGTACAAATAAGCGATCAAGTATTTGTGTGTTACATGAAAAAACAGTCAATATTTAACTTATGTGCAAAACAAAAAACTAATTTTCACCCCTTGCATTGTAACATGGTTTTGTTCAGGAGACTTAAATAATAAACTTCTTAATTTAAGTTCCTTAATGAATCAGGCCCGTAATTTGTTTTTCCATCCAAGTTCACGGATCCTCTGAAATCTATCTATGAACTCCAAGTTAAAATCCCCTGACCTAGAGGGCCAGAGGCATGTCATGCCAGCATGTTATGTTTAAACAAAACTCAAAAAAATAAACTAGAAACAGAATTTGATGGCAGATAAGAACCTCTTGGCCCATCTAGTCTACCCATATTTTAACCTATGGTAACCTCAAACTCTATTTGATCCTTAGTTCTGTCACACACCAGGCTCTCAGGTTCTGTCACTTACCTCTCCGCTGTCTTTCCAAGATGTTCCTGCGGTCCTCAGGCTCTACTGGTTTCAGATCTCTCTGCAAGCTGCTGCCCAGTCTGTCTCCACTCCAGATATCCCTCCAGAATCAGGGTACGGGTGCTGCCATCTTGGATTCAGTCACATGATTCCTCCCAGCCAATCAGGAAATAGAAGCCTCCACTTCAGATTTCCCTCCAAAACTAGTTCATGGGAGCTGCCATCTTGGATATTGTCACCTGATCCATCTCGGCAGGGTGCTGATTCTGCCCTGCTGACTGCAGTCTCCAATAAAGAATCATCAACTACTATAAAAGGACTTCCTGGAGCCCTTGCCTGTTGCCAGTGCAATGTTATTGTTTCAAACGCCAACCTGGTTCCCAGCAGTCTGCAATCCTTTCTGCTGGTCCAGTTCAGACAGTGTAGTCTGCATTCCGGCTGCAGTCTGGTTCCATTCCGGATCCAGCATTCCGGTTCTGGTTACAGTTCCATCATCCAGCATTCCAGTTCCAGCATTTCAGTTCCATTCCAGGTTCAGTTTCTCTCTTGTCTTCTCTGCTAGTTTATCACCACCTGTTCCTGACCTTTCACCTACATGCAAAGGAGCATAATCGGGCTACCAAGCATTGTGTACGTAGCCACCAGCCTAACTCCAGAGATACAACCCAGTCTGGGTACGGACAGATCCTCAGGTGTGACAAGATCTTTCTAAGGATAGCCTTTTATCTATCTCAAGCATGTTTCATTTGCTAATTTGGCCTACTGTATTAGCCTCTATAACCTCTGATGGGAGACTATTCCACTTATCCACTACCCTTTCTATGAAGTAATATTTCCTCAAATTTCCTCTGAACCTACTTCCCTTTAGTGTCCGTGCATGTCCTCGTCTTTTAATACTTCTCTTCTTTTGAAGAATGTTTCCCTCCTGTACCTTGTTAAAACTCTTGACATATTTGAAAGTTTCTATCATGTGGTCCCTTTCCAATCTTTGCTCCAGTCCATACATATTAAGATCTTCAGATAAATAACCAAAAACTCTGCATTCCAGTTAGACAATCACAATTTTTTAAAATGACCCATGCCCACTTTGACAAGAGGGTTTTATGAAAGTTACCTGTTCAGTGGATTTCTAAAACCAAAAACCTTGTTTGGCGAAGCTAAATACAATTGGCTTTATGTAAACAATCTACATTTGTACATTTGCCCTGACAAATTACTGACCCAAAATCACGTAACCCTTGAAAAATTAGCATTTCTTATTCAAATTAGTATAAATTTCTCATGTGTCCACTTTGCCATTAGAGTTAATGCAAAAAAATCCCTTGTTAGACCAGGATAAACATGTTTTTTTTAATGTAGGTAAACACACTCATTAGTTTCCACTGTCAAATTGTTAGCCCACAATAATTTAAACCTTCGAAAACTGCAGATACTTATTGAAGTGGAGAAGAATGTCTTGTGTGTCCACTTTGCCATCTTATTTGATGTCCAGGCTAAATACACATAGTTTTTGTTTGTAAAGGGGCCCCTTCTGTAGATTTCTACAATGTTTACAAAAACTCCTGAAAAACTACAGCTTGTTATCAAAATTGGTAAAATAAATTGTGTTCCCATTTTATCACCTATTTGATGCCCAAAACCTTGCAGGCTAGGCTAAATAAAAGTGGATTTTTACACACCCTCAGTGAATTTCCAGTGTCAAATTGATGGTCCAAATTCATTTAACCCATGAAAAAGTTAATTAACTCATTCACATTGATAACAAATAACTTTTGTGCCTACGTTGCCATCTATTATAATGCCCATAGCCTTGTCGGACCAATCTTTATATATGTAACGCCCCCTAGTGTCGTTTTAGGGAACCATGCACACAGTGACTTAGATGGGTTGCTATGGTGACAAACCAGCCCAGTCTGCTAGTAACTGGGAAAAAGGAGGGGCGGTAAAAAGAGGGAAAAAGAGGAGTAGAAAGTAGGAGAGACAGAGAGAGGAGAGAGATGATGTGAGAAGCTGGGAACCTCCCAGGCTCCCCCGGCATTGCCTGGGAGCGCGAGCTCGGTGACTGCGCCAGGGCAAGGAATGTGTGCGCTGAATAGGGAGAGTCCCCAGAGCAAAGAACCCTGGCGAGAGGGTTGTAGCAAAGAGGGGCAGTTGTGGAGTTGTGGGAAACCCAGAGAGGGGCAGAGAGAACACTAGTGAAGAGTGTTATAGCCCAAAGGATTTTACCCCTGTGTGCTGAGCTGTGAGCTACACAGAAAGAGGGTCAGAGCTATAAGTGTGTGCTGGAGGTAAGTCATCCTGTGATTCCTGCATGTGTGTACTGGAAACAGAGGCTGAACTGTGAGTAGCTGTGAAACCACTGTGACAAGGAGAACCCGGTATGTACTGTGACAACACCAGCAGTGTAAGATGTGTATAGGAGGAGTAAGGAGATGTACTTGTAACCATATTCATATTGCTCATTAAGAACTGTGCTGGAGAGAGTAAGGAGCTGTATATAGTTCTGTGTTGCAGCAACCATTAAAATTATCCTGCTGGAGGAAGAGGATTGTAAATAAAGAGTTCAGTTTGTTATAGAGATGGTCTGGAGCCCAAATTATTGCAACTCTTATTGCACTGTACCACAATGTGACATCACCTGTGTCCCACTAAATACACAGAAACACCTGCATGTGCAGGGAGCCCCTGGTCATTTACACCCATGCCCCTCAGCAAGCCAGTGCTTGAGAAAGAGGTGCAGTGTGTAACATTTGCACCCCACCCTACACACAGTGACAGGGAGTTACATATAAATGAATTATATTTTAGCAACATTTGTTTGTGCATTTCTACAGTCAAATTGCTAATCCAAACTGTTTCACCATTGAAAAACAATCGTTATTTTTTTAAACTGGTAAAATGGCTTCACTGTTCACTGTTTTAATGTCCAAAACCTTGTTGGACTAGAATAAATAAATAAAAATGGATTTCATGTAAAGAAGCCTCCTCTGAATTTTCACTGTTAAATTGCTTAACAAACCTAACATGGTACAAATACATGTGTATGATGCTCTGACAGGTTCTTGTGGATGGCAACCACTCTGTTCTTTTCTCTAGGGAGAGAGAGTGCTACCGACCCTGACAGAGAGAAAGGCGAGACCCAATTAGAACAAGCCTCCAAGCTAGCAGGACACACACTTAGCAATTGCTTTTTAGAAGGGTGACACAGGGGGACCCTGGATATTCACGGATCATCAATATTATAATCTGTATATTCTGTATAATCTGTGTATTATCTGTGTAGGTCATTATTTGTCACTCTGTAATACTTATTATCGTAGTTAGATTTCAACTTGCTATATATTTAGTTAAGAAATATTATTGAAATTCTTCTTCTGAGGCAGATGCAGATTGTTAATTCTTTGAAATTATTAATATCTGTACATATTACAACAAATAGAGTTTCATTAAATTAGACTCAATGGTAACAAATAAGATAAATCTAAGGGAAATAAATAGTATTTAGCACAATTTCATATCTATAGAAAAACATACAATATTTTATCAATGAGCAAATAAAGAACTCTGTAAACTTATAGCATATCCTAAAGTGACTACAGTCCAGTTTTAGTACTATTTATTAGAGATGTTCACTGACCCCCGTGTTTTGGTTTTGGATTTAGATCTGGATTAAGTTTGTGTTTTGGTTTTGGCAAAACCGCCCTTGCGTGTTTTGGTTTAGGTTCTGTATTTTTTAGAAAAATAGCTAAAATATACTAAAATCATTTTTCTCTTTTTTGTTGTTACATTATTATTAAACCTCAATAACACTAATTTCCAGTCATTTCCAGTCAATTTTGACCACCTCACAGGTCACAATATTATTTTCATCCATTTTTGGACAAAGACTACAGTGACCCAGCTGGATGCTAAGCGACAGAGTAAAGACACAAACACACGGCAACTCGTAGCACATCTAGGAAACATTTCCACACAGCAGTGGCAGAAAAGAAAAGTGGTGCAAGATGTAATTGTCCTTGGGCCCTCCCACGCATCCTTATGTAAGATATTGAAAAGGACATGTACATTTGAACAAAGCAAGCACTCCAGTGACAAGGAGTGCTTGGTTTGTTTGGGCCCCCACAAAAACAAGCTACCAATAGCTTAGCTGCCTTAAGCCCAACAGTGCTGTCAATGAACTCTACATTATTTAGCCATGTCTGCTTGTGCTGCATCTTTAATCTCCTTCTCTTCTCTGGATACCTCCCTCTCATCCCTGAAGAACTGCCAAACTTATATAGACAGAGGAATGGATATTACAACTGGAGTGGCATTAGACAGACTGTGACACAGAACATGTGGGCAACATGGAATCCGTTATCTTGGAATACGCTGCATTGAACAGAGATTTATACCAATATATAAATGCAGTTGAGGAGACCGCATTTAAATTAAAGCGTGACCCACCGGATGAGATCTCAAATTTAAGAGAGCTTGTCCACGAGAGATACACTGTGCATCAGAAGAATAATACAGAGGAGGCACTGAGGCAGAATTATATATATGTATATATCATGATATATATATCCAGATTAAAGAACAGCTAAGAGACCAGATAAAACACATGGGTGTGTGTCGCCCTGCAGACGAAGATTTGGAAGATGAAGTCAAGGAGATCGCCGTCACCCAGAGCACTCCTATAACACAGTTGAAGATGATGAACCCATTGAAAAACAAAGTATGTGGTCACTCATACGAGAGAGAAGCAATTGAAAAGATGACTGAAAACAAACTTCAGCACTTATAGCACATAGGTAACACTGGCACACAGCGGTAGCTGAAAGGAAAAGTGGTGCAAGATGGAATTGTCCTTGGGACCCTCTTACCTACCCTTGTAATCGATCTTAAAAAAGACATGCACACTTTAACAAACCAAGCACTTCAGCGACAAGGAGTGCCACTTTTGTGGCTGAAGTGCTTGGTTTGTTTGAGCCCCCCACAAAAAAAGATAACAGTGGACTTAAGGCAGCTAAGGTAACAGTGCTGTCAATGAACTCTACAGTGGCAAGTTGTTGTCATCATTGTCAGCCTCATCCTCACCCTCATCAGTGTGTACATCATTCTAACACAATTCAACTTTAATTGTACCCTGTAGGAGACCCCCATTACAGAAGTCTCTATAACATAAATGTCAAAAATAAAAATGTAAAAAAAAAAACTTTCACTGTTTTAAAGAAAAAAACACATCTTTAATAAACGTGAAACTTACTGTAAAAAACATAAAATTGCCAACGTGTCATTTTACCCAAATATTAATAAGCATTCCAGCATCAGCTAGCTTCCATCTCTCAGCTAGTTCCCAGCACCTGCAATCTACATTGTCACCATCCTCATCCTCATCAGTGTGTACATCGTTATCACTCAATATTAAGTAATCCCGGCTGGAATCCACCATTACAGAAGTCTCTATACTTTGATCTAAATGCTAGTAAAGGCCTTCCTCATGGAATTTGTGAATTTGTAGTTCATTTTACGACAGAGCAATTTTTGGGCAATTCTTTTAGACCAGACCAAATGTCAAAATGTTCTACTGAATCATCTTTGGTCTCTTAGAAAAGCTTAGTTTTTTCATGGCAGCAGTAGCCTGAGAAAATGAAGGAGGGGACATTGTCCTGTCATGTACCACTTCAGATGTCAACCTGCTCACCATGAGCTCATTGCATCTCTTGTAATCTGGGACAGTGGGAAATAAAGAGAATACATAGCTCTTAAATCTAGGATCAAGCATAGTCGCCAAAATGTAGTAATACGATTTTCATAAGTTGATAACTCTTCAATCCTGGTGAAGTGATTTAAGTACTTCATCTACAAGTCTGACATACTTAGCGTAATTTCTTTGTTTCATCTTCTCCGTCAATTTTTCAAGGTGCTTTCCAAAAGTCTATTTATGGGAATCACTTTGCTCAAGCTATCAATGTCTGAACTCAGTTCACAGGTGACTACTTTGAATCATTTCAGCACCTTGCACAACACGCAAAGTATTTTCCTCTGCGCTGGACTAAAATACATTCCCCCTCCTTTCCCAATGTCATGGCTTGTGGAGTAAGCGTTGATGGCTTTTCACTGTTCCTCCATCCTCACAAGGACATAAAGTGTGGAATTCCACCTTGTTACCACCTCTTGCTTCAGTTGGTGGCAGGGCAAAATAAATTGTTCTTGCAGCTGCTGCAATTTCCTACATGCTGTTGCATAATCCTGAAAATTACCCTAAATATTTCGGGACATGGACAGCATCTCCTGCATGTCATTGTCATTTTTTAAAAAGTTCTGTACCACCAAGTTGATTGTGTGAGCAAATCAGGGAATGTCATGAAATGCTCTAACAATATTGGTGGCATTATCAGAAATCACATATTCTCAGGAGAGTCCAAGCAGGATAAACCATGTTGCAATGACATCCCTTAGTTTTTCAAACAGGTTGTCAGCGGTATTACCTCTGACCTTGTCTCATCTCTAAGTAAACGCCTCTCACTCCCGCCTTCAATAATTCACCCGTGCTGCTCCCCACTTATTGAATTCCCTACCATGCTCAATCAGACTTCTCACATCCTTCAAATCTTTAGATGCTCTTTGAAAACCCATCTCTTTTTTAGAGTTGACCTTATCCTCGATAACACTATTCACACTAATGCACCCTCACAACTATCCCAATCTCTACTCTGAGCCATACTCGCTCCTTTTGTTTCAGCTGTGCCCTCTTCTCTTTAGAATTTATGAGGTAAGCTCTCTAATGAGCAGGGTCCTTCATACCCTTTGCTTTCATGTCTCCATTCATTTTGTCTGCCTTGTCTGTTCTTCGTTTACGTATATGTCTTGTTTTATGTATGTCCTTGTCTTCCCTACTGTACGGCGCTGTGGAGCACTGTGGTGCCTTGCAAATCTACGATAATAATAATAATAATAATAATAATAATAATATGCCTCTTAGTGAAGCAGATGATACACAGAGTAGCCTGCCTCTAAAAAAATGTTCTGTTCTTGGGTACATGCTGCTGCTTTCCCTGCTGGTGAAGGCAAATCACCAACCCAGTGGGCTGTCACAATCATATAATCTTTAGTGTGCCCAGTTCTGCTTGTCCACATATCTGTGTTAAGTGTACAGTGGGTAGAATGGCATTTTGTAGCCCAATAATTACATTTTTACGAACCTTCTGGTAGATGTGAGGAATAGCTTTTCTAGTAAAATGGTGTTGTGATGGAATTTGGTAACAGGGACAGAAGACGTCAAGTAACTGTCTAAACCCAGCTGCATTAATAGTGTATATTGGTCGCAGATCTAATACTAGTATAGTCGCGATTGCATCTGTGATCTGCTTTGCAACTGGGTGACAGCTTTCATATTTGCTTCCTTTTGCAAAGAAATGTTTAACAGTCATTTGTTGTTAACTACTAGTAGTCTTCTTCTTGGTCTGCTTCTGGGTTGAAGATCCACCCCCAGCAGCAAGTACAGCAGCAGTGGGCCTAACGCTCAAGGATTCTTCTGAAGAGTCCTGGATAGGGGAGGAGTCATCTCGTCTTAGAAACTTGTATGCAGGACTAACTCCAATCACTTGTGAAGATATTGATGATGAAGGTGTTGGGGGTGTAGATTGCAGGTGCTGGGATCTAGCTGAGAGAAAGGAGGTAGCTGATACTGGACTGCTTGCTGTTATTTTTTAGCATAAGTTTCTGATTTTCACAAAAGCTTTCCATGAACTCGCTTCAAATGGCGTAACATGGATAAGGTTCCTAGATGGTTAAGGTCCCTACCTCTACTGACTGTGGCTTTACAATGCTACAAATGGCTAGACAACTGTTGTCAGGATTTGTGTAAAAATAATTCCACACATAAGAGGCGGATTCTTTGGTTTTATGGCCAGGCATGACAATGGCCTTTTTCTTATCACTGACAAGAACTGCTGCAGTCTTTCTTTGAAAGTGTATGAAAATAATATTGTGACCTGTGAGGTGATCAAAATTGATTACAAATGACTTGAAATTAGTGTTATTGAGGTTAATAACAATGTAGGGAGAAAAAAAGCAAAATTATGTTATTTTAGCAAAAAAAATTGGGTTTTTAGAAAAAGACACAGATCCAAAACCAAAACACACAAGGGTAGTTTTACCAAAACCAAAACACGAAGTTAATCCAGATCCAAAACCAAAACCAAAAACAGAACGCGGGGATCAGTGAACATCTGTAGTAAAAATAATTGCACACATAAGAAATGGATTTTTTGGTCTTATGCTCAGGTATGACAGTGGCCTTTTTCTTATCACTGGCAAGAACTGCTTCCACTGGTGCAGGACTTACACAAACAACATCATCCTCATTAGCGCCGGAGTCAGCTACACAAATATCCCCCTCATCTTGTTGCAAATACAAAGTGGTATCCTACATATGTGTATCGCCGGCTACACTAAGAGGCATATCGCTGACAACCTGTTTGAAAAATTAAGGGATGGTATTGCAGCATGACTTATCACGCTTCGACTCTCATGAGGATATGTCATTTGTGATAACGCCACCAATATTGTGAGAGCATTACAGCAGGGAGAATTTCATCAGATTTCCTGTTTTGCTCACACAATCAACTTGGTGGTAACAAGCTTTTTTAAAAAAATGACAGTGACATGCAGGAGATGCTGTCTGTGTCCAGAAATAATTCTGGTCATTTTGGTATTCTGCAACAGCATGTAGGAGATTGCAGCTGCTGCAAGCACAATCGAATTTGAGGGGGAATGTATTTTAGTCCAGCATAGTGGAGAATACTTTCCGTTTTGTGCAAGGTGCTGAAACCACTCTAAGTAGTCACCTGTGAAGTGACCTCTCCTGTTTCTGTGTGAGCTATAATTCAGTAGAATATCACTGGAGACTTTTAAGAAAATGCCACCCCTCTTCTTTTTGTTTTAGGTATGACGCTGCCCAACTGCATTAGAGACTGCCAAGAACCGTGCTATCCCTTCTGTGTCTCTCTGTGAAATGGCGCCAGGTCGCTGTGGAGGGTGGTGCTTATAGAATTCAAAACTCGCGAGATATGATGATGCAACAATGATATTTTGCCTCGTTTTCACTTTTGAGGGCGCACGAAAGTACCGAGTCGGTTCGCCTCGGTACTCTGATCGGCGAAGTTTGGGTGAGCATCTCTACTATTTATCTGTTCCTTTAGTAGGGTGTAAGTTCAGTCGTTAAATTAAGGCACAACTGGGTAGTGAACCTTAATGTTCAGTTTAATTGCAACTTGTAATTCCTTACATGTCTTTATCAACTGTCTAAATGTTTGTAGATGCAAATATGTTGTTGAGTTTCAGTTGGCCAGTACTTTGGAGTGTGTAGCAATTAGTCAACTAGTGGTACCACATATTGTAAATGTTAGTGGGGTGATGTTGTTGGTTGCTGTCTCCTGGTCTTGGTAGGCTTGTCCCTGAATAGATTATATTAGGTAAACCACAGTACATTTTTGAAACATTCTCAGTTGTCGTTGAAGTCTCTCCTGGCATTCAGGATTGTTGCCATCCAGTGTCGGACTGGGGCATGAAGGGCCCACCGGGGGACTGCAACGCTAGGGGCCCATCAGAGGGTGTGTGGCCAGCCATCATAGAGGCGAGACCAGACACTAAAGGGAGAGTGGTCAGCCCACGAAGGACAGCTAGCACCATAGTGTAGTATATAAAGAATGTAGTGTGCTCATCCTTCTCTTTTAAAATGACAGGCTGACTGCGCACTTAGTTACTAACCTGCTCATGCTCCTCTGGGCGGTTGGATATCCGGAACTCCTACTCTCATCTGCCCTGCTCAAAGTGAAAAACACACTACCGCGCAGGTTCAGAGAGCCCAGATGCGACTCTCTGCACGTGTGTGGTAGTGTGTTTAACGGGAGTGTTTGGCAAAAACAGGGGGGGGGGGGGAGGAGTTGCGCTCTACCCCTACTGTTGCAAGAGCAGCATTAACACAGGTTATCCCTCTCTACGAACTAATAATATCCTGAAAGTTAAGCGCTCATTGACTTATGTATTATTCCAAGTGTAATGCTAATAATAAAATTTGTATTCTTTTATCTTGATTACAATTCGTATTTTTCTATATCTTGTATTAGGCTGTGAGCAAGAGGCTCGGTTCAATTATTGGGATAACAATTAATGTTAGTTTTATCACAATTTATTGAACCCTGGTTAAAATTAGGGATGAGCGCACTCGGATTTCTGAAATCCGAGCCCACCCGAACGTTGCGGATCCGAGTCGGATCCGAGACAGATCCGGGTATTGGCGCCAAATTCAAAAGTGAAACTGAGGCTCTGACTCATAATCCCGTTGTCGGATCTCGCGATACTCGGATCCTATAAATTCCCCGCTAGTCGCCGCCATCTTCACTCGGGCATTGATCAGGGTAGAGGGAGGGTGTGTTAGGTGGTCCTCTGTGCTGTTTAGTTCTGTGCTGTTTAGTTCTGTGCTGTGCTGTGCTGTTTAGTGCTGTGCTGTGCTGTTTAGTGCTGTGCTGTTTAGTGCTGTGCTGTTTAGTGCTGTGCTGTTTAGTGCTGTGCTGTGCTGTGCTGTGTTCTGCAGTATCAGTCCAGTGGTGCTGTGTGCTGTGCTCTGTCCTTCTGAGGTCAGTGGTGCTGCTGGGTCCTGTGCTGTGTCCTGTTCAGTCCAGTGGTGCTGTGTCCTGTGCTCTGTGCTTCTAAGGGCATAGTTATTTCCCCAATATTCCCCTGTGTTTAAAAAAATAAAAAAAAGTTTTTTTAAAAAATACCAAAAACTACTTTAATATTTTTTAATTACCACAAAATTTTCACAACCAATCCTGCAGTATAAGCCCATTGGTACTGCAATATTACCAAGTTCACACATTCAGCAGTAAAAGTCCAGTGGTACTGCAATATTACAAAGTTTACACATTCTGCAGTATCAGTCCAGTGGTGCTGTGTCCTGTGCTCTGTCCTGCTGAGTTCCGTAGTGCTGCTGGGTCCTGTGCCGTGTCCTGTTCAGTCCAGTGGTGCTGTGTCCTGTGCTCTGTGCTTCTAAGGGCATAGTTATTTCCCCATTATTCCCAAGTTTTTAAAAAATAAAAAAAAAGTAAAAAATAATAAAAAATTTAAAAAAAAAAAAATATATAATAATTATAACCAAATTTGCAAAACCAATCCAGCATTATAAGTCCATTGGTACTGCAATATTACCAAGTTCACACATTCTGCAGTATCAGTCCAGTGGTGCTGTGTCCTGTGCTCTGTCCTGCTGAGTTCCGTAGTGCTGCTGGGTCCTGTGCCGTGTCCTGTTCAGTCCAGTGGTGCTGTGTCCTGTGCTCTGTGCTTCTAAGGGCATAGTTATTTCCCCACTATTCCCAAGTTTTTTAAAAATAAAAAAAAAGTAAAAAAAAATAAAAAATTTAAAAAAAAAAAAATATATAATAATTATAACCAAATTTGCAAAACCAATCCAGCATTATAAGTCCATTGGTACTGCAATATTACCAAGTTCACACATTCTGCAGTATCAGTCCAGTGGTGCTGTGTCCTGTGCTCTGTCCTGCTGAGTTCCGTAGTGCTGCTGGGTCCTGTGCCGTGTCCTGTTCAGTCCAGTGGTGCTGTGTCCTGTGCTCTGTGCTTCTAAGGGCATAGTTATTTCCCCACTATTCCCAAGTTTTTTAAAAATAAAAAAAAAGTAAAAAAAAATAAAAAATTAAAAAAAAAAAAAATATATAATAATTATAACCAAATTTGCAAAACCAATCCAGCAGTATAGGTCCATTGGTACTGCAATATTACCAAGTTCACACATTCTGCAGTATCTTGTGCTACATATAATGGAGACCAAAAATTTGGAGGATAAAGTAGGGAAAGATCAAGACCCACTTCCTCCTAATGCTGAAGCTGCTGCCACTAGTCATGACATAGACGATGAAATGCCATCAACGTCGTCTTCCAAGCCCGATGCCCAATCTCCTAGTACCGGGCATGTAAAATCCAAAAAGCCCAAGTTAAGAAAAAGTGGCAAAAAGAGAAACTTAAAATCATCTGAGGAGAAACGTAAAGTTGCCAATATGCCATTTACGACACGGAGTGGCAAGGAACGGCTTAGGCCCTGGCCCGTGTTCATGACTAGTGGTTCAGCTTCACCCACGGATCTTAGCCCTCCTCCTCCTCCCCCCCCCCTACAAAAAATTGAAGAGAGTTATGCTGTCAGCAACAAAACAGCAAACAACTCTGCCTTCTAAAGAGAAATTATCACAAATCCCCAAGGGGAGTCCAAGGGTGTTGGTGGTTGTCAAGCCTGACCTTCCCATCACTGTACGGGAAGAGGTGGCTCGGGAGGAGGCTATTGATGATGTAGCTGGTGCTGTGGAGGAACTTGATGATGAGGATGGTGATGTGGTTATTGTAAATGAGGCACCAGGGGGGGAAACAGCTGATGTCCATGGGATGAAAAAGCCCATCGTCATGCCTGGTCAGAAGACCAAAAAATGCACCTCTTCGGTCTGGAGTTATTTTTATCCAAATCCAGACAACCAATGTATGGCAATATGTAGCTTATGTAAAGCTCAAATAAGCAGGGGTAAGGATCTTGCCCACCTAGGAACATCCTCCCTTATACGTCACCTGAATAACCTTCATAGTTCAGTGGTTAGTTCAGGAACTGGGGCTAGGACCCTCATCGGTACAGGGACACCTAAATCCCGTGGTCCAGTTGGATACACACCAGCAACACCCTCCTCGTCAACTTCCTCCACAATCTCCATCAGATTCAGTCCTGCAGCCCAAGTCAGCAGCCAGACTGAGTCCTCCTCAATACGGGATTCATCCGAGGAATCCTGCAGCGGTACGCCTACTACTGCCACTGCTGCTGTTGCTGCTGTTAGTCGGTCATCTTCCCAGAGGGGAAGTTGTAAGACCGCTAAGTCTTTCACCAAACAATTGACCGTCCAACAGTCGTTTGCCATGACCACCAAATACGATAGTAGTCACCCTGTTGGTGTTAGACGTGCGCCCGGTGTCCGCCATCAGTGGAGTGGGATTTAGAGGGTTGATGGAGGTATTGTGTCCCCGGTACCAAATCCCCTCGAGATTCCACTTCACTAGGCAGGCGATACCAAAAATGTACAGAGAAGTACGATCAAGTGTCCTCAGTGCTCTTAAAAATGCGGTTGTACCCACTGTCCACTTAACCACGGACATGTGGACAAGTGGTTCTGGGCAAACGAAGGACTATATGACTGTGACAGCCCACTGGGTAGATGCATCCCCTTCCGCAGCAACAGCAACAGCTGCATCAGTAGCAGCATCTACAAAATGGCTGCTCATGCAAAGGCAGGCAACATTGTGCATTACAGGCTTTAATAAGAGGCACAACGCTGACAACATATTAGAGAAAATGAGGGAAATTATCTCCCAGTGGCTTACCCCACTTAGACTCTCATGGGGATTTGTGGTGTCAGACAATGCCAGTAACATTGTGCGGGCATTAAATATGGGCAATTTCCAGCACGTCCCATGTTTTGCCCACACCATTAATTTGGTGGTGCAGCATTACCTCAAGAGTGACAGGGGTGTGCAGGAGATGCTTGCGGTGGCCCGCAAAATTGCTGGACACTTTCGGCATTCAGCCAGTGCCTACCGCAGACTAGAGGCACATCAAAAAAGCTTGAACCTGCCCTGCCATCACCTCAAACAAGAGGTTGTGACGCGCTGGAACTCCACCCTCTATATGCTGCAGAGGATGGAGGAGCAGCAAAAGGCCATTCAGGCCTACACAGCCACCTACGACATAGGCAAAGGAGTGGGGATGCGCCTGAGTCAAGCGCAGTGGAGACTGATTTCCGTGTTGTGCAAGGTTCTGCAGCCATTTGAACTTGCCACACGAGAAGTCAGTTCCGACACTGCCAGCTTGAGTCAGGTCATTCCCCTGATCAGGCTGTTGCAGAAGCAGCTGGAGAAAGTGAGGGAGGAGCTGGTAAGCCATTGCGATTACAGCAAGCATGTAGCTCTTGTGGATGTAGCCCTTCGTACGCTTTGCCAGGATCCGAGGGTGGTCACTCTTTTAAAGTCAGAGGAATACATTCTGGCCACCGTGCTCGATCCTCGGTTTAAAGCGTATGTTGTGTCTCTGTTTCCGGCGGACACAAATCTACAGCGGTGCAAAGACCTGCTGGTCAGGAGATTGTCCTCTGAAGAGGACCGTGACATGCCAACAGCTCCACCCTCATTTTCTTCCACATCTATGGCTGCGAGGAAAAAGCTCAGTTTTCCCAAAAGAGGCACTGGCGGGGATGCTGATAACATCTGGTCCGGACTGAAGGACCTGCCAACCATTGCAGACATGTCTACTCTCGCTGCATTGGATGCTGTCACAATAGAAAAAATTGTGGATGATTACTTTGCTGACACCATCCAAGTAGACATGTCAGACAGTCCATATTGTTACTGGCAGGAAAAAAAGGCAGTTTGGAAGCCCCTGTACAAACTGGCTCTATTTTACCTGAGTTGTCCCCCCTCCAGTGTGTACTCGGAAAGAGTTTTTAGTGCAGCGGGGAACCTGGTCAGTGAGCGGCGAAGGAGGTTGCTTCCTCACAACGTTGAAAAAATGATGTTTATAAAAATGAATAATCAATTCCTCAATGAAGTACAGCACTGCCCTCCAGATACTACAGAGGGACCTGTGGTTGTGGAGTCCAGCGGGGACGAATTGATAATGTGTGATGAGGAGGAAGTACACACTGTAGGGGGAGAGGAATCAGAGGTTGAGGATGAGGACGACATCTTGCCTCAGTAGAGCCTGTTTAGTCTGTACAGGGAGAGATGAATAGCTTTTTTGGTGTGGGGGCCCAAACAAACCAATCATTTCAGTCAAAGTTGTTTGGTAGGCCCTGTCGCTGAAATGATTGGTTTGTTAAAGTGTGCATGTCCTATTTCAACAACAGACCTCTCAACTGCAGCTCATCCCTCCTCTGCGGGGATAATGTCTCCTGTGCTCTGACACGTCACTCTGTGTACTCTCAGCCTCAGGATCTGACACTACAGCTACCATGCCTCTTGTAGCAGCCCTCACTCCAGGGCCTCTTCCATGTGCAGTGTCCCCCTCTCTCTTGGGTTCACTATAGTGGCATGGAGTTCTCCCCCTCATCCAGGGCACACATTCCTTGCCCTGGCTCAGTCACCACGCTCAGACTTCCAGGCAATGCTGGGGGAGCCTGGGAGCTTCCACCCCAGGTCCCCAGCTACAACTCTCCTCTCCTGTGTCTTCTCTCTCTTTCTGACACTTTAAAGATCGTGCCTTTAAATGAAAAAGTCAGTCTTCATTGCACGACTATGTGCAAGTGCAACAGGGACATTTTTTTGGGTTTACAAAGTCAAACAATAACACTACGACCCTGTCTGTCTGGGGTCTGTCAATGACGAATTGTCTGGAGCATGTTTGGAGGAGGTATTGTGGCCCCGGTATCAAATTGGGTACCGGGGCCACCCCACTATGCAGTCCAGATACTTGTTTGGTGGAATTCCGACACGTGGAGGGTTTTTAAATTATATTGTGGCCTCGGTACCAAATTGTGTACCGGGGCCACCACACTACGCAGTCAAGATACTTGTTTGGTGGAATTCAGACCAGTTGAGGGTTTTATTATTATATTGTGTGGACCACTCTATCTATACCACACTACAACTCTATACCACTCTATTTCCTACTTTAATTCTATTTAATTCTATTTCCTACTTTAATTCTATTACTAATTAATTACCATAAAGAGGAACAAAAAAAACCAATTTTACCAAAAGTATAATATGACTTAGACTTACAAACACTACACTTTAAAGATCGTGCCTTTAAATGAAAAAGTCAGTCTTCATTGCACGACTATGTGCAACAGGGACATTTTTTTGGGTTTACAAAGTCAAACAATAACACTACGACCCTGTCTGTCTGGGGTCTGTCAATGACGAATTGTCTGGAGCATGTTTGGAGGAGGTATTGTGGCCCCGGTATCAAATTGGGTACCGGGGCCACCCCACTATGCAGTCCAGATACTTGTTTGGTGGAATTCCGACACGTGGAGGGTTTTTAAATTATATTGTGGCCTCGGTACCAAATTGTGTACCGGGGCCACCACACTACGCAGTCAAGATACTTGTTTGGTGGAATTCAGACCAGTTGAGGGTTTTATTATTATATTGTGTGGACCACTCTATCTATACCACACTACAACTCTATACCACTCTATTTCCTACTTTAATTCTATTTAATTCTATTTCCTACTTTAATTCTATTACTAATTAATTACCATAAAGAGGAACAAAAAAAACCAATTTTACCAAAAGTATAATATGACTTAGACTTACAAACACTACACTTTAAAGATCGTGCCTTTAAATGAAAAAGTCAGTCTTCATTGCACGACTATGTGCAACAGGGACATTTTTTTGGGTTTACAAAGTCAAACAATAACACTACGACCCTGTCTGTCTGGGGTCTGTCAATGACGAATTGTCTGGAGCATGTTTGGAGGAGGTATTGTGGCCCCGGTATCAAATTGGGTACCGGGGCCACCCCACTATGCAGTCCAGATACTTGTTTGGTGGAATTCCGACACGTGGAGGGTTTTTAAATTATATTGTGGCCTCGGTACCAAATTGTGTACCGGGGCCACCACACTACGCAGTCAAGATACTTGTTTGGTGGAATTCAGACCAGTTGAGGGTTTTATTATTATATTGTGTGGACCACTCTATCTATACCACACTACAACTCTATACCACTCTATTTCCTACTTTAATTCTATTTAATTCTATTTCCTACTTTAATTCTATTACTAATTAATTACCATAAAGAGGAACAAAAAAAACCAATTTTACCAAAAGTATAATATGACTTAGACTTACAAACACTACACTTTAAAGATCGTGCCTTTAAATGAAAAAGTCAGTCTTCATTGCACGACTATGTGCAACAGGGACATTTTTTTGGGTTTACAAAGTCAAACAATAACACTACGACCCTGTCTGTCTGGGGTCTGTCAATGACGAATTGTCTGGAGCATGTTTGGAGGAGGTATTGTGGCCCCGGTACCAAATTGTGTACCGGGGCCACCACACTACGCAGTCAAGATAGATAGATGCGTATTGCGTATCATAGATAAAGTACATTCAGTGGTGTGGGGCAAATTGAAAAATATTCCAAATGCACTGACATTATCAAAAACAAGAGGTTGTCACACGCTAAAACTCCAACATGTATATGATGGAGAGGATGGAGGAGCAGCCGTATGTGTAGTGTAATGCAGATCTGTTGAAGGTTTTTTATATATTTTATTGTGGTGCCCAGTGCCCACTCCTCTACGCAGTCCAGATACATTTATTGGTGCGAATCATAAAAGTTCAGGGTTTTTAATATATATTGTGGTGACCCACTCCTCTACGCAGTCCAGGTACATTTATTGGTGCGAATCATAAAAGTTCAGGGTTTTTAATATATATTGTGGTGACCCACTCCTCTACGCAGTCCAGGTACATTTATTGGTGCGAATCATAAAAGTTCAGGGTTTTTAATATATATTGTGGTGACCCACTCCTCTACGCAGTCCAGGTACATTTATTGGTGCGAATCATAAAAGTTCAGGGTTTTTAATAGATATTGTGGTGACCCACTCCTCTACGCAGTCCAGGTACATTTATTGGTGCGAATCATAAAAGTTCAGGGTTTTTAATATATATTGTGGTGACCCACTCCTCTACGCAGTCCAGGTACATTTATTGGTGCGATTCATAAAAGTTCAGGGTTTTTAATATATATTGTGGTGACCCACTCCTCTACGCAGTCCAGGTACATTTATTGGTGCGAATCATAAAAGTTCAGGGTTTTTAATAGATATTGTGGTGACCCACTCCTCTACGCAGTCCAGGTACATTTATTGGTGCGAATCATAAAAGTTCAGGGTTTTTAATATATATTGTGGTGACCCACTCCTCTACGCAGTCCAGGTACATTTATTGGTGCGATTCATAAAAGTTCAGGGTTTTTAATATATATTGTGGTGACCCACTCCTCTACGCAGTCCAGGTACATTTATTGGTGCGAATCATAAAAGTTCAGGGTTTTTAATAGATATTGTGGTGACCCACTCCTCTACGCAGTCCAGGTACATTTATTGGTGCGAATCATAAAAGTTCAGGGTTTTTAATATATATTGTGGTGACCCACTCCTCTACGCAGTCCAGGTACATTTATTGGTGCGATTCATAAAAGTTCAGGGTTTTTAATATATATTGTGGTGACCCACTCCTCTACGCAGTCCAGGTACATTTATTGGTGCGAATCATAAAAGTTCAGGGTTTTTAATAGATATTGTGGTGACCCACTCCTCTACGCAGTCCAGGTACAATTATTGGTGCGAATCATAAAAGTTCAGGGTTTTTAAGATATTGTGGTGACCCACTCCTCTACGCAGTCCAGGTACAATTATTGGTGCGAATCATAAAAGTTCAGGGTTTTTAATATATATTGTGGTGACCCACTCCTCTACGCAGTCCAGAAAGATACCTTGTTGCAACGTTTTGGACTAATAACTATATTGTGAGGTGTTCAGAATACACTGTAAATTAGTGGAAATGCTTGTTATTGAATGTTATTGAGGTTAATAATAGCCTAGGAGTGAAAATAAGCCCAAAAACTTGATTTTTAAACTTTTTATGTTTTTTTCAAAAAAAATCCGAATCCAATACCTTAAATCCGAACCGAGACCTTTCGTCAAGTGTTTTGCGAGACAAATCCGAACCTCAAAAATAACGAAAATCCGGATCCAAAACACAAAACACGAGACCTCAAAAGTCGCCGGTGCACATCCCTAGTTAAAATACATAAAAATACATTAATATAGACAAATAAAATACTCCAATTAAACTACAGTATTTATATTATGAGGCATTGATTTCTATATACATACATATGGTATGGCATCAATTGAACATACATAAAAAATCAGACAAACCTAGGTATATAGACCTGGACTAGTCTAGCTACTGGGAGGCAAATGGCAGTGGGTATAAATGCTGCATTGATCCAGATATAACACAGTCACTGATATCTCAATAAAATAATGTTCATAGCATACAAGTCCAGTAGATGGGAATTGGTATTTCTTTCAGTCTCTGCTAGGTCAATATAAATATTCAGATCACTGTCCACATATATCACATGGTTATTGCTGCGATGCTTTCAAATTTAACTTTGTTTACTTGCAGTTTCAATGTATATAGAGATGGTGACCGGGTACCCAGTGTGCTGAAATCAGAGGATGTTTCTCGTGGTCCGTGCTTGTTACTGTTGGAGAGGAAGGTGCCTGCGTTCCACTGGGGAACGCATCTGTCCCTTCCTGTTCTCGCGTATGTCCAAAAGATGAATTGTATGCAAGTCGGGAGTCAGCTGTTTTCTTAGCTCCTCCCTAACAACGGAGGGGGCGTGGCTATAATGTGGCGGGGCCTACCGGTGGATAGTCCTGCTGCCCTGCAGGCCAGTCCGAGCCTGTTGCCATCTATGGTTTCACTCCTTATTCCTCCTACTGTTACCAGGAATTGTCACTAGTCTAGCAACACTCTTCTCTCTATATACACTGAGGGCCTGATTTTGAGTCAGGAGCAAAGCATAGAAAAGAAGCAAATTTGAACCTTGGCAAAACCATGTTGCATTAGAGAGGGAGTTAAATTTAAAATATAGGGACAAATTTATAGTTGGTGTATGGCATGTCATAAAACAACTTTCATTTCAGTGTAAATATAAAGCTATCATGTATCTGTGTGCCCTTGCATGCAAAAAATTAAATCAATTTGTACCCCTTGCATTTTAATATAGTTTGTTCAGATGCAAAGTTGCTCCTTTTCTTTGCTTTGCTCCTAACTCAAAATCAGGCCATGTCTTTCTTCTCCTCCTGTCAGTCGATCTCTTTATTCTCCACACTGCATTTTCCTTTTAAGCTGGTTAGTCTCTCTCTCAATGCACACTGCATCCTCTCTGTTTGTCTGTCAGTTTCTAAAAAATACTCACAATACTCAATGAACCCTGAGCAAGAAGTTCCATGCTTGTTGTGAGGACACCAGGGTTAGAACCTAAGTTCACTCGATACCTGGCCCCCTAGGTTCACGGAATCACACAGGGAAGGACAGTCCCAGTCAGGCCACAAATGAGTTATTCCGCAGGATGGCCAATAAGCTGGTCTCAAGTACTTGTCCTCCAATATTGATGATCTTAGCCGATCGGCCAACTCTCCACCATCTTAGTTCCTTCCCCTCCAAAAATCCTGGCGCACACATGTGGAGATGGTGCCCGCCGAGATGCCTCCAGCTCCTGTGCCCGAGAAGCGGGCGAAGATGCCCGCCATCGCCGCGTCCCTGGAGGGACAGAAGAGGTCCCCAGCTCCGGTGCCCAGCAAGAGGGTAAGGAAAGAAGAGAAATCTTACTTACTGGTCCGGCGATCCAGCGGTGAGTATACATCCTTCTTCTTTGCAGGTCCCGTCTGTGGAGGAAGGATGAGCCAATCAGGGCTCATCTTTCCCCGCTGGCCAATCAGCGGCCGGATACGCGAGCCAATTGCGGCTCGCGCCCGGCCATTCAAAAGAGCCGCAGGAGAAGAGATCGCCGGCGGGGAGCCCTTGTAAGGGCTGAGAGCGCCCCCGCCACCGGACCAGGAAGAAGACCCGCGCCGAAGAGGAGAAGAGGCGCCGCCGGCTGGAGGGTCTGGAAGACCCGGAGAAAGAAGAGAAAAACGGCGTGGCAAGCTGAGATTCCTTGGTCGGGCACAAGGCCCATGGGATGGAGTAAATTAGGGGCACAAGGCCCAGGGACTTGGGCACTAGGCCCCGATAAAGTTAGTGGGCCAGTAGGCCACAATACTTTTGTTAACGGGCACAAGGCCCTGTTAGTTAGTCAGGGGGCGTGAGAGCCCCAGGTGCAAGGGCACAAGGCCCTTAGGTAGTTAGTGGCCTAGAGGCCATAGGAAGGCCACAGGGCCTGGTTAGGGGCTGGTAGCCCGTAGGCTTAAAAGGGCACAAGGCCCTCCGTTAGTCAGGGAGGCCACAGGCATCAGTAGGCAGGGGCTAGTACCCCTAGGTAGCAGGGCACAAGGCCCTAGTTAGTGGGCTCAGAGCCCTGAGTTAGAGAGGGGGCTGAGGCCCATTAATCAGAGCACAAGGCTCTGTGTGCAACTGGGATAGAGGCCCATGGTGTGAAGGGCAGACGGCCCTGGTGGTGTGGTAGAGGCGTGAGAGCCTCGTGAGTGTAGGCGCGGTCCTGTGTGAGGTGAGCACACGGAGTTAGGAGGTACAGTAGAGCGGAGGCTCCTGTGGGTGCTGTAGCAACCGGCTGGTTGGCTAGCAGCAGTGTGCTCTGGTGAGTAGCGTGCAAAGTACTGTATACTGCATTTATTTTGTCTGTGCGGCGAGTATTGTTTGTATTACTGTATTTTGGGGTGTGCTACATAACTGTGTCCAGGGGCAAGACGTCAGGCCCCCATTAAAGGTAGGCTCTTGTTCCTGTGTTGTTCTGTGCTAACCCCTGCTGTAGGGGACAAGTGTAGTTACCAGCGTCACATAGTCAGGGGAGAACACACGTAGTTTTCCCGTCCCTTAGGTCCTCGGGGTCACACTGGTTCCCAGAGGGGGTGGCTAAGTGAGTTGGTGGCAGTGCAGCACACCTTAAGGCAGTTCCAGGGGCGGCCCGTGGTTCTGGTTGAGGGTCCCCAAGGCCGGTTCCGTGCAGGCGGACCTGTGGCTCCGGACGTAAGGACACGTGTGAGATACCCGAGTACAGGCAGTCGGGCGGTTCAGTTTCGATCAGCTGTTTCGTGCGGCAGTTGGCCCACGGGTTAGTGTGCTGTTCCACTGAGCCTCAGCCGGGCTTGAAGCAGCCGGTCCTTAGGGTCTGTGGGTGACCCCATAGCAAGAAGGCAGCTTCTTGGTACGACGTGGGTGAGGGGGTTAGGTACCGCCCTCCGGTTTAGTCCGTGAACACCGGCTGGTGTTCCCCGTAGTGGTAAGTGAGCAGTTCCGTTAGTGCACCACACCTAGGTAGACATAGTTGTTTGACGTAGTTGCGTTGCCGACCATTAGAACGTTGTTAGGGTCGGGTCGCTGTTGTAGTCAGGTTAAGTTTGTGGGTGCCATCTTAGTCTCACTGAGAGCGCAGAGGGAGGCTGTGTGTTCTTGTCATCCGCAGGAGTCGGGAAGGTGCAGGAGAACCGTATCGGAAGTGGGAGTGTCCCGGTGAGTATCACGCTCGATTCTTCCTTTCAGTTAGGCCCTCACCGGCAGGTGTGTGAGGTACTTGAGGCGGGATTAGTCCTCGGACTAGTCTTGGTCTTAAGTGCCTGTAGTCCCCCGCGTATTGGCAAGAGCAAAGCGAGGAGGCGGCAAGTGGGCTTGGACTGAGAGTGTCCTTGTTCGTTGCCGTATTCTCGGACAGCCCTTACCTGGTAGGCACGGCTGTAATCTTTGTCTCTTTCTTAGAGGGACGTGGTTGGAGGTGACAAGGGTTTCGGCTGCGGATCTGCTGGGATTGGATCGCAGCTGGAATATCGGAAGCGGACTGGAGGTGACCATCGTTTATAAGGTAAGTTTGTTTGTGTTGCGTCTGTCCCTGTTTCCCCGCAGGGGGCGCTACATTTTGGCGTAGTCGGCAGGATCAACGATGGCTCATCGGGGGATCATTCCGCGGTACGAGGGACCCAGCTGTGTCCTCTCTTGTGACGAAGTGGCAGCGTTCATGAAGCAAGTCCTGGAACGTTGTGAGACAAGGAAGAAGAGGAAGAACGGAGGTACTAAACTGCAACAGGTGGAAGAAATGTGGTGCTGGAAGTGTGGGTTGTCCGTACACTTCGCATACAACTGCCCAGAAGATGAGGAGGTCTTTGGTGAGTGGGAGGACGACGAAGTCTCCGATGAATGGGAAGATGAAGAAGTCTTTGAGTGGAAGGACGAGGAAGCCTTCCATCAATGGTCTCAAAAGAAGTCGGAGTCTGGAGGGAAGGATCGGCAGAGCCTGCTGACTGTTGGATCGCAGGTGATTGTCCCGTCCAAGCAAGATTCGCGACCGGAATACCCGCGGCAGACGGATGCTGGACCTGGGGTATTGGAGACGTCGGATACATCAGACGACTTGTCCGTGGCTGTGGAAAAGTTGGTCCCTGGAGACGAAGAGAGAACTGAGCAGACCCTCCACGGAGAGGCGTTGTATCCGGAGACATGTGAAGATGTCTGCCCGGTGGTACCTGAGAGGGTGGAAGCCATCAGTACCCCGGAAGAGAGAGCTTCTGAAGAAGTACTGCCTGAAGAAGACGGTACTTTAGAGAGCGCAGCTGGAGAGTGGTGGATGTTGTCACCTTCCAAAGAAGCTTTACTGCACAACCGAGGAGGTATCGGATGAATGGGAGGTTCCGGCAGACGCCGAGGAAGAGACCCCCTGGATACCGACTTCGGGCGAGGAAGTTGCCAGGATGGTGTGGATCCTGCGTGAGAGGGCCTTACCGCGAAGGATCCGGTGGACGCAAGTCAGGGATGCCGGTAAGCGACCCTTGGAGGTGGACGTAGAGGAGAAGACGTCGATTGTGGGGACCACAATGGAAAAAGGCGGCGGAAATGTGGAGATGGTGCCCGCCCAGATGCCTCCAGCTCCTGTGCCCGAGAAGCGGGCGAAGATGCCCGCCATTGCCGTGTCCCTGGAGGGACAGAAAAGGTCCCCAGCTCCGGTGCCCAGCAAGAGGGTGAAGAAAGAAGAGAAATCTTACTTACCGGTCCGGCGATCCAGCGGTGAGTATACATCCTTCTTCTTTGCAGGTCCCGTCCGCGGAGGAAGGATGAGCCAATCAGGGCTCATCTTTCCCTGCTGGCCAATCAGCGGCCGGATACGCGAGCCAATCGCGGCTCGCACCCGGCCATTCAAAAGATTGGCGCCGACACGAGCCAATCAGCGCTCGCGCCGGCTAATGACGTCACGCCGGCGACTATATAAGTCGCCGGGAGCCATTTTGTCAGAAGAAAGTCGGCGGCCGAGGGAGAAGGACGTCGTGGGACGTCCGGAGCGGCGAGTCAAGCAAAGAAGCCGCCGGAGAAGAGATCGCCGGCGGGGAGCCCTTGTAAGGGCTGAGAGCGCTCCCGTCACCGGACCAGGAAGAAGACCCGCGCCGAAGAGGAGAAGAGGCGCCGCCGGCTGGAGGGTCTGGAAGACCCGGAGAAAGAAGAGGAAGACGGCGTGGCAAGCTGAGATTCCTGCGCGGAGCAGGTAAGTTGACTCAGCGTTAATTCGGGCACTAGGCCCGTGGCCACGGTCGGGCACAAGGCCCGTGTGATGGAGTAAATTAGGGGCACAAGGCCCAGGGACTTGGGCACTAGGCCCCGATAAAGTTAGTGGGCCAGTAGGCCACAATACTTTTGTTAACGGGCACAAGGCCCTGTTAGTTAGTCAGGGGGCGTGAGAGCCCCAGGTGCAAGGGCACAAGGCCCTTAGGTAGTTAGTGGCCTAGAGGCCATAGGAAGGCCACAGGGCCTGGTTAGGGGCTGGTAGCCCGTAGGCTTAAAAGGGCACAAGGCCCTCCGTTAGTCAGGGAGGCCACAGGCCTCAGTAGGCAGGGGCTAGTACCCCTAGGTAGCAGGGCACAAGGCCCTAGTTAGTGGGCTCAGAGCCCTGAGTTAGAGAGGGGGCTGAGGCCCATTAATCAGAGCACAAGGCTCTGTGTGCCCATGGTGTGAAGGGCAGACGGCCCTGGTGGTGTGGTAGAGGCGTGAGAGCCTCGTGAGTGTAGGCGCGGTCCTGTGTGAGGTGAGCACACGGAGTTAGGAGGTACAGTAGAGCGGAGGCTCCTGTGGGTGCTGTAGCAACCGGCTGGTTGGCTAGCAGCGGTGTGCTCTGGTGAGTAGCGTGCAAAGTACTGTATACTGCATTTATTTTGTCTGTGCGGCGAGTATTGTTTGTATTACTGTATTTTGGGGTGTGCTACATAACTGTGTCCAGGGGCAAGACGTCAGGCCCCCATTAAAGGTAGGCTCTTGTTCCTGTGTTGTTCTGTGCTAACCCGTGCTGTGGGGGACAAGTGTAGTTACCAGCGTACACATAGCCAGGGGAGAACACACGTAGTTTTCCCGTCCCTTAGGTCCCCGGGGTCACACTGGTTCCCAGAGGGGGTGGCTAAGTGAGTTGGTGGCAGTGCAGCACACCTTAAGGCAGTTCCAGGGGCGGCCCGTGGTTCTGGTTGAGGGTCCCCAAGGCCGGTTCCGTGCAGGCGGACCTGTGGCTCCGGACGTAGGAACACGTGTGAGATACCCGAGTACAGGCAGTCGGGCGGTTCAGTTTCGATCGGCTGTTTCGTGCGGCAGTCGGCCCACGGGTTAGTGTGCTGTTCCACTGAGCCTCAGCCGGGCTTGAAGCAGCCGGTCCTTAGGGTCTGTGGGGAACCCCATAGCAAGAAGGCAGCTTCTTGGTACAACGTGGGTGAGGGGGTTAGGTACCGCCCTCCGGTTTAGTCCGTGAACACCGGCTGGTGTTCCCCGTAGTGGTAAGTGAGCAGTTCCGTTAGTGCACCACACCTAGGTAGACATAGTTGTTTGACGTAGTTGCGTTGCCGACCATTAGAACGTTGTTAGGGTCGGGTCGCTGTTGTAGTCAGGTTAAGTTTGTGGGTGCCATCTTAGTCTCACTGAGAGCGCAGAGGGAGGCTGTGTGTTCTTGTCATCCGCAGGAGTCGGGAAGGTGCAGGAGAACCGTATCGGATCAGCTGATCCAAGCTTCCTGTGACATCCTACCCCTCACTCCTGGGGCACATGTAGTACCGGATCTGTTCACCGGGTGAAATTTAGTAACAGTACAAGGGCACCGATATCCTTGGTCGGGCCCACTCACGACAGACCGAGTTGTTCCGATTTTATCCCAATGGGACCCGGTCTTGTCACACTTGTGCACACCTCTCATGTGATCAGCTGAATTGTATGTTGCTGGGGGATTTTTCATGTCATGTGAAAGAAGAGAAATCTTACTTATGCAGATAGTCCTTCTAATTGTTAAAATACTAGCTGTCTGACTTAATATTTAAAGCACACTTGGTGCATCGTGCTTATGTGGTTAGAGAGTTTCATTAAATATTTACATACATGTATCATATTACTCTTTATATCTAAGCCCTATATTATTGCTATTTACATTCCAAATGTTAGATCAGACTTTGGGGTTAACCAAACTATTATAAACATATGTTTATTTGCTACTGATGGATTTTTAGGGTGCTACATTCAAATTAGTACAAATGGCTCATGTGCTCACTTTGGGCCTGAGACATTAAGACACGTTGTGGCTGGATCACTTATAACTTATTTGTGGCTGGATCATGTAGAAATAATTTATTGTAAAAATGTATTTCAATTAGTGGTGCAGACACTAATGTATATAATTGCAAATGCACTTATCATGTTACATTGGGATGTGTTTTGTATGGAAATGTCTTGTTTAGGGTTTTGTAACTTTTCTATAGTAGTCCCAAGTTAGCATATTTGTGTAGGGCATGTGTTTTTGAAGCTGTGTAAAGACCGGTGAACTCGTGCTATTTAGACCTATTCATCGCTCAGTGCCCCAAATGTCTGTTTAGCCTGTATACACAACAGGGGGCCACTGCCTTCCTGTCTGGTGTGGCTGCTTCTCAATAATGCAAGCAGCAAGTTTTAGCATATAACAGAGTAGTGTAAATACTGTTAACTTTGCATTGCATGTAAATCCATGTTTGGGAAACATATTGTATCCTGATACTAAATATAACTCAGACGTGTTGGGGGCGGGGAGGATCAGGGGGCGGATATTCCCCCTACCAGGAGTTATGTCAGAACTGTATAAAAAGTGGGCTGTTTGAGCATGTAATGTTCATACCATCTTTCTGGATGCCACTAGTACATTCAACCAGTGACTGTGAACTGTCCTTGTTAGGACTACTTGAGCTAATAAACCATCTTTTGCTTCAAGAACGTGCTTTAACGACTACTTACCCTGCTGTAAATTTCTGTGACCTACAGATTAGACCCAAATCTAATCCATTCTCTGGATGTTCTGAGGTGGGCCCAGCATTCCAGTACTAACGCTCTGCCCGCTACCTGCTGCTCTGATAAGTGTGATAGGCCAAAGGGGAACCATCCACACCAACCCTGATCTGAAGGCGAGAGGTCAGGTATACCAGCCCAGGTGTATCAGCAAGGGAGTACCCTAGCAGCGAGAGCTACCCAGAAGGAAGCGGTTCTAGGTGTCGGGGTAGGAGCCTAGTGGTAGGAACAGCTTAAGCCCCTCCTACTGTGGTTAGAGGGTGCAATTGGGATAAAGAAAGGGAACAGTGATGATGATGATGAACAGTGGCAAAGTAAGCCCAGCCGGTTCCCAGCAACAACCAGGTGGCATAGGCGGTCCATCCTGTCACATTCGCATTTCTGTTTCTTTGTGCGTATTGCACACAAATCCCATCCACACATGCGCACAACAGAGCCACTTTACTGCCAACAAATACAAGTCTGCTGCACAGGCAAAGGACACTTACTACTGTTTATGATTTCATGGTGTGAACAGGCAGGTATATTGTACCTTTGATGTTGTGAAAGGTGTTGGGTTGATGTGAAGCTACTTCTAACTTAAGCAGGTTGCTGTTTATTGAACTTGGTAACATAGACTTGATGCAGGTACTCACAGTTGGTAGACACTACACTGCTGTACTGTACAGTACAGCAGCAGCAGGTTCATACATTCTAATGCAGTATGTATATAGAGGTTTCCTTATACACTCATATGCAGGCAGGTTATTGTATGTTGCACATCCGTGCAGGATTATTGTGGTCACAGACTCTCCTATAGCTATACTAGGGAGCCTCTGTGTCACATTCTAGAGGTTTTTAGGGTTTTACTAATTGATTATATGAAGCTACTATTTGCTGCGTCTGCTCCCTTTCACTGTTCAATGGAAGTGTCGGCGCGAAAGCAGAACTTTCCGGTTTGCGCTGTTCACGTTTGCATAGTAGTGCATATCGGAAGCGAGGCGTCCTGCCTCACTTCCTATCCCACTAGGCCACTGGGGATTACAGGTATAGGAGAAAGAGCGTAGCGCTCCTATTCTAATATGGTGAAAGGGCATGGTGCCTTAGTTAATGGACAATGACGGCGTTTCCGTGCACTAACGTCCGAGTCAGGTTTGGGAGAACGAGCTAGAAGCATGTTTCCCGGCGTAAAGTGTGCACCTCCCAGGAGTCTAGTTTAAATATGCAAGCAGCAACGTTCACATGTGTCAAGCTGTGTGTATTGACAGCAACACTTGACCGTCGGTTTCAGCTCACAGCTGGGTATGTTAGTAATGAAGAGAAAGTGAATGCATACAAGGCCATCTGCAGGAGGCTGCAGTTGCAGTTGGGGAAAAGGCGCTCAATCATGCAGCTCCAGACGCGATGGAGGGATTTGAGGTGGAGACAGACTAACCTCCTCCCTGAATTAAGGGCAGAGATAGCTACGTGTAAGTTTGCTATCAATTCCACTGTCCCTTCAAATCTAAGTGCCCCATCAATATAATATATTGATATATTTTCCAATCAAAAACAAGATAGCTTATAATAAATTTCATTGCTCCAAAAACCACCCTTGCTAGGTTTTAGTCATGGATGTAATTAGTTAGTTAACTGCAGGTCAAGTCCATCTGAACTGGTGTAGTGGTGTATTTATATGGCCAATGATGGACCATGTGTGGTCTTGAATATTTCACATTGTAAGCTAACATAATGTGCATGTATGTTTGAGACAAAAAAAATCCAAAAAATGTAACCGGTCATATTTATCCAAAAGGATGCCCTTGCATCCCCTGTCATGACCATGGACATGAGGAAGCACTACTTGACCAGTTGGCACAAGAGGAGGCGGCAGCCCAGGAGGGGGAGGCAGCGGAGGCCCTCATAGAGAGCGACAGTTTGTCAAAGTCTCCAGTCCTCTTCAGCAGTCAACCTGAATAGGCTGAGCAGCCACACGTGCTGGTGGAAGAAAGTAAGTACAGGGATATTGTAATGTAGTGGACTTTTAAAAAAACTAATTTGCGCCAGAAACACGTAGACATGTGAAACAGTTTTCCTTTTCTATAGTCACAATTTACAATACCAGGGGACATGCCAAGTACTCACAATAGGAAACCTGCTCCCCCCCACACTTTTTGTCTTGTGTGGAGCTGGCCGGTACAGCAGTGACTGGCTTGAAAATTGTTGCCTGGTTGGGTGATACTCTGCTTAGCAGCCTATTGGGAACATTTCAAATGAAAAAAAAATGCAACCAAACTAGCAAATTACACACTATTATACTATTGTGTTCAGCATAACATAAACCTTTGGCTTGTTTTTACTTAATATACAATTTGTGACCTCTACTGAGCTTGCAAAATGTATTGAAGTACACCCATAGAGCTAGCATTCCACCATATCAATGTATTAAGAGGGCATTTTCTACTTTTTTTTCATTTCCTTTTTTTCAGCTGGCGAGCAGTTGATGTCGCCACAATACAGCCTCATTCCAAGATGCTGCCCATCCCAAGTGTTTTTGTGGCAAATAAAAAAAAAAAGAAAAAATACTAATAATATAAAGAAAAAATTTACAAAAAGGCAAAATATGTAAATATTTCATGAAATTGCTATAAAAAATATTATTTTGTCAACAAAATGATTTATTTAGTTTAAAAAGCTTGTGTGTGTGTGTTTGTTTGTTTTATGTTTTAAAAATGGGTATGATGTGCCTCAACCCCCACTTACCTCTCTTAAACTGTATCCAGCTCCATGCTGATAGCAGTAGGACTCTTCCCACTCCCCTGGGTGGTGGGTGTGGGGGGGGTAACAGTGATTTAATTATGTCCAACAGTGGGTTAAAGGGGCGATGGGGGAACAGACCAGGCATGGTCTCTGAAGCAAAGGGCAAACCTCCTATTAGTACCAGGCCAAGTGGCAAAGTTTGGCAATTGTAGTAACATTGAAAGGAGAAAATCTCCTGACAAGAAAAAGAATATAATGCACTCCGGTCTGAAATGGATAAATTTATTATTTATTATGTGTATAAAACATAACTTTTATTATTTAATGATTAATAATGGTTCCTGGTCTAAAAAAAAAAGTGAAATATAAGTGATTGAAAATAATAATTATGGATGTGTGCCACAAAATTATACACATTAATCCAAAATTAGATTAAAAGTGTCTAAAGAGGAGAGCAAAGAGTCATGGTTATATAGTGTCTGCTCTAAAATTCCAGCTTGGGATATTTGAATAGGTCAGGGAAATTGTCCCTTTATAATTATATCCCCAAAGTTAAGGCAGAAAATATCACTATTGGCTGATGGTAGTCTCTTGTCACTCAAACTAGAGTGAGTGATCAACAAATGGTCAGAACCTGAAAAGGTTGGGAAGATGGCAAACGGAGCTTAATCGCCAGATTAAATTACAAAAACAATGAAACTAAAATTAGTATGGAGTCAGCAATCTATCTGTAAAAGCCCTCAGAAAGCTCTCATTGGTAAACGCTGAGTAGCCTGCTAGTTTCATTGGTTTTGTAATTTAATCTGGCGATTAAGCACCGTTTGCCATCTTCCCAACCTTTTCAGGTTCTGACCATTTGTTGATCACTCACTCTAGTTTGAGTGACAAGAGACTACCATCAGCCAATAGTGATATTTTCTGCCTTAACTTTGGGGATATAATTATAAAGGGACAATTTCCCTGACCTATTCAAATATCCCAAGCTGGAATTTTAGAGCAGACACTATATAATCATGACTCTTTGCTCTCCTCCTTAGACACTTTTAATCTAATTTTGGATTAGTGTGTATAATTTTGTGGCACACATCCATAATTATTATTTTCAATCACTTATATTTCACTTTTTTTTTTTAGACCAGGAACCATTATTAATCATTAAATAATAAAAGTTATGTTTTATACACATAATAAATAATAAATTTATCAATTTCAGACCGGAGTGCATCATATTCTTTTTCTTGTCAGGAGATTTTCTCCTTTCAAGGTTTTTCTTCTAATCAATAACTTCATTGAGGCACCCCAATGTGATATATATAATAATCACACATTTATTTATTGGATGGTCTGTTCATATCTGGTGCAGAGTCAACCTCCTTCTCTTTTCAATTGTAGTAACAACAAGCACCTATTTATGGCTGCCAGGGCAATGGGCATTCTGACGTTTTGGGATTCACAAGTGCCAGCATGCTCTGATACCCAAAGGCCACTGATGCCTATAGGTGAACAAAGTAGCATACAAAACATATTTTTATGTAAATTAAAAACACCACTACTCAACCCTCACTGTAGAATATTTCATCCAACATCCCTGTACTAACAAACAAGAATAGTCAATAATACATGAACACCTGAGAAGTCAACGTAAAAGTTTCTATTCCCATTCAAATTCATAGCATTTGCTGCTACATGTAGGCCCGGGAAATACTACGTGGACAAATACTGTACTAATACAGGCGGATTTGCACGGCGTGCCAGTGTACATGTAATGTAAATGCTGTTACTCCCAAAGTCATTAAGCAGCATATGTGACAATCCGTGCCGTGTTGACTTCAGGAGTACGTAGCTGACAGTTACGTGCAGTTGTATGCGGACGCACGATGCACCAAATATGTGTGACTTAATGACTCAGGCTCTTTGTATTGGACTAGGATAAATACAATTTGATTTTATGCATTCTCAAATTGCTGGCCTAAAATACTTTAATGTTTGAAAAACTACAATTGCCTATAAAAATGGTAGAAATGGCTTTCTTTCCCCTTTCATGCATGCTGTGTTCTCCCGTGGGAGCCGTTATGCACTCATACCTATTTGGTTGCTTCTCATTGTGGACTCTTGCTCTTGAACATTTTCATGTCTCCTTATGGCCTCTTCTAGGCTACCCCTGGTGGTGGGGCTAGCCCTGCTAGTACAACCCCATCCCTCTCCTGTGGGGCCTGCATCTGATGTTCCCTCTAGACTCCCTTAACAGGGTCAATACTGGTGCTCTTGTGGCATCCCCTTGGCATCCCCTCCCTCTCTCTGTAATGGGGCAGGGGCTTATTCTAGATATGTTATTATATAATGCAGACCTCATGGCTACCACCACGCTCTCACTCCCTGGAGTACTGTGAGAGCCTGGGACTTCCAGCTCACCTGTCCCGGATTCCCATGTGATCCCCTTATCACAAGTATTATGAGTTTGCACATCGCTGATCAAGCCCCCACTATGATGCAGTTGTTTGCTTTATCACATCAAGGGACAAATCTCTTCCAAATCTCCTAATAGATAGATTACATTTTCTAACTTGAAGCCATACCTCAATTACTCAAGAACTCCCTTTTGTCTTAACAATGCCCCCTCTCAATCTCCATCTGGAGTGCATCTGGGTTTGGATTAAAAATATTTTCTATAGGGTCGAAACTATGAGTGTGAAAAGAGAGAACACTTACCCAAACTGAAAGTTCAAAAGCATTGACAGATAATCTATTTCCTTTGATCTGGTGTCCCAGTGATGGAATAGAACTTTGGTATTTGCAGTTGACACCATCAGGTCTATTTGGGGAAGATCAAACTTCTGCACTAAATCCTGAAAAACTTTGTGCAAAGCCAATTCTCCTGAATGGATCTGTCATTGACTAAGGTAGTCGACTATCCTGTTGTCTTTGCCTGCCACGTAAAGTGCAGAATAAGATATTAAATTGTCTCCTGCCTACACCATGATCATATACACCTCCTTCATTATAGCCCTGCTCATCAAATTGGTATTGTCAGTAATAGTTTTTGGCTCTTTTTTGGGATTATGAACCAAATCAATCTGTCAATGAAGTAACTTTTGACACCCAAGAGAATCAGGGCTTTGGCCCAGAGGGAGACCTGCAATCCCCACACAAAGAAAATATGCTCTCTGGAACACATGGCTGTTTTCTTTACCTTACATAGAAAAATCCTAAATCCTTCTGAATATGCTCCTATGAGCTGTATTAGCAGTGACCAAACATATATTCATACACAGGAAGATCAATGGCAACTCATACCTCGAATAAAGCTGTCATGCAGGAAATGGGAGAAAATGTGTATTGGCTCAACTGATCAAATTTACATAGCTGTTTGGTATCTATTTATTGGTAAATTTACATTGTGTTGATTAATGATAAAAATGGGTTTGTATGATACTCACCAGAAAAATCTGCTACTTGTAAACTTTGTGGGACTAAAAGGTGAGTTGTAAAGGTGAGGCTGTTCAGTTCTGTCATCAGCTTAGCTGACAACCCTTTCAGACCTCCACACCAGCAGGAGGGAGGAAGGTGAGTAGCAGTCTTTAAAATACCAGCTCACCTATTAATTATTGTCAGTCTATGGGAAAACAATCAAATTGTAAGGCATACATTTTTCTTGCCAGTCTGAGGTACAGTATATATAATTTATATGTAAGTTTATACTCTAGATTTTTTACTTTTATTGTACACTTGTTTTACAGTACATGGCATCTTTACTAATTGTTTTTAGAATTTTGTAATCATTCTATCCTTATTTTGTATATTCATTTAAAATTTAATAAATCAATGGTCTTATTGCTCTAAACAAATCCATAGCCTATGTTCAAGGGATAGATTGCTTGGCTGTATTAACCCTGTAAATGCAAGTGTAAAATTTTAACTCTCCAAGTTATCAGAAGGCAAAGTGTGTGCAATCGGGTAATTAAGTTGCATGCTTCTATTGGCCTTATACAGTTAAATCTGCAGCCTTAGGGATAGGTGAGTGTAAATTTTAGTGCTGAAATCCTTTGTCACCCCTTACTGTAACTTCAAAGTCATGAGTTAAAGTTAGTGACAAATAAGAGAGGATAATTTGTTAGATTAGGATTCAGGAGATGTGGGTGTGATACATTTGTTTGACAGTTACATGACAGACATTTATAACGGCAACACCATAATATAGACAGGGTTGGAAAGTCGACAATAATGGCATTGACGGTAGTATTAGGGTGACAATTAAAATGTAGACAGTATTATAAGGTAGATAATTCAAAAGTAGACAGTATTATTAGGTCAACAATTCAAATGTAGACAGTATTTTTATGTCGACAATAATATCCTTAACCCTACCCCTAAACCCAATCCGTATCCCTAACCCTTAAACTAACCATATAATACTGTCTACATTTGAATTCTCAACCTAATAATACTGTCAACACTTAAATTGTCCCCCTAATGTTGTCCACTTTTTGAATGTCGACCAAATGAATGTCTAGCCATACCCTCTTGCTTCAGTTGGTGGCAATGCAAGTAATTTTTTTTGTAGCTGTTGCAATGATCTACATGCTGTTGATGAATGCCTAAAATACTTAGAAATTTTATGGGCCATAGACAGCATCTCCTGCACCGACCTCATTGTTTAAAAAATTCTGAATAACCAAATTTTGTGTGCAAAGCATGTAAGATGTATAGAAAAGACTGAGTATCAACCTGCGCTCCTTCTATAAGCAGCTCTACTAGTTTAAAACAGGTATATACAGTCAAGTCCATAAATATTGGGACATCGACACAATTCTCATATTTTGGACTCTATACACCACCACAATGGATTTGAAATGAAACAAACAAGCTGTGCTTTAACTGCAGACTTTCAGCTTTAATTTGAGGGAATTTACATCCAAATCAGGTGAACAGTGTAGGAATTACAACGGTTTCTATATGTTCCTCACACTTTTTAAGGGACCAAAAGTAATGGGACAAACTAAACAATCCTACATCAAACTTTCACTTTTTAATACTTTGTTGCAAATCCTTTGCAGTCAATTACAGCCTGAAGTCTGGAACGCATACACATCACCAGACGCTAGGTTTCATCCCTGGTGATGTTCTACCAGGCCTCTAATGCAAATGTCTTCAGTTCCTGCTTGCTCTTGGGGGATTTTCCCTTCAGTTTTTTGTCTTCATTAAGTGAAATGCATGCTGAATCGGATTCAGGTCAGGTGATTGACTTGGCCATTGCATAACATTCCACTTGTTAGCCTTAAAAAACTCTTTGATTGCTTTTGCAGTATGCTTCGGGGCATTGTCCAGCTGCACTGTGAAGAGCCGTCCAATGAGTTCTGAAGCATTTGACTGAATATGAGCAGATAATATTGCCCGAAACACTTCAGAATTCATCCTGCTGCTTTTGTCAGCAGTCACATCATCAATAAATACAAGGGAACCAGTTCCATTGGCAGCCATACATCCCACGTCATGACACTACCACCACCATGCTTCACTGATGAGGTGGTATGTTTTGGATCATGAGCAGTTCCTTTCCTTCTCCATACTCTTCTCTTCCCATTACTCTGGTACAAGTTGATCGTTGTCTCATCTGTCCATAGGATGTTGTTCCAGAACTGTAATGGCTTTTTTAGATGTTGTTTGCCAAACTCTAATCTGGTCTTCCTGTTTTTGTGGCTCACAAATGGTTTACATATTGTGGTGAACCCTCTATATTCACTCTTGTGAAGTCTTCTCTTGATTGTTGACTTTGACATATATACACCTACCTCCTGGAGAGTGTTCTTGATTTGGCCAACTGTTGTGAAGGGGTTTTTTTTCACCAGGGAAAAAAAATTTCTGTCATCCACCACAGTTGTTTTCCGTGGTCTTCCGTGTCTTTTGGCGTTGCTGAGCTCCCTGGTGCATTCTTTCTTTTTAAGAATGTTCCAAACAGTTGATTTGGCCACACCTAATGTTTTTGCTATCTCTCTGATGGGTTTGTTTTGATTTTCAACCTAATGATGGCTTGCTTCACTGATAGTGATAGCTCTTTGGATCTCATATTGAGAGTCGACAGCAACAGATTCCAAATGCAAATGTCACACCTAGAATCAACCCCAGACCTTTTACCTGCTTAATTGATGATGAAATAACTAGGGAATAGCCCACACATGTCCATGAAATAGCTTTTAAGTCGATTGACCCATTACTTTTGGTCCCTTAAAAAGTGGGAGGCACATATAGAAACTGTTGTAATTCCTACACTGTTCACCTGATTTGGATATAAATTCCCTCAAATTAAAGCTGAAAGTCTGCAGTTAAAGCACATCTTATTTGTTTCATTTCAAATCCATTGTGGTGGTGTATAGGGCCCAAAATATGAGAAAAGTGTTGATGTCCTAATATTTATGGACTTGACTGTACACTTCCCAAAATAAATAACCAAAAAAAAATATAAGTGAATGCATGTTCAAGCGCTAATAGTGTTTAAATACATATACAATAATAAATGAAAAAAATACTTATATGATAGGTGAAGATCCTATTCTCTCTTCAGTATGACATGTTGAGTTACCAAATAAAATGTTCATTCCCAGTGCAATTAAACATGTAAAAAAAACAAAAATACAAACACAAACATAGCGTGACTGTCACGGGCACTAGGAGTCTTTGCCCAGGATATCACCAGATGTAGTCTCACCAGAGTAGTGTATGCAGACAGTGGTCTTCTGGTAGCAGTGTGACTAGCGGAACAGGAGAATCAGCAGATGGTGAGAGGATGCTAGAGGAAAGTCTATGACTAGCAGCAACAGGTTATGAGTTAAACAATATGAACACGAGGATCTTGATGGACGTGAAGACGTGAGGAAAGTCAGTGGTCTGCGTACAGCAAGTTGTACCCTTGCTATAGTGAGAGGAATGTCCAGGGATAGATAGGAGGTAGTGAAGTCAGTGGTCTGCGTACAGCAAGTTGTACCACTGCTTGTAATGATGGAACAGGTTCCAGGTGCAAGTAGGTAACGGGGAAGTCAGTGGTCTGCATATAGCAAGTTGTACCACTGCTTATAGTGAGGAAACTTGTAACTGGTGCCAATAGGAAACAGGGAGTCAGTGGTCTGCGTTCAGCAAGTTGTACCACTGCATATATAGGTGAGGATAGGCACTAGGGTAGATGAATGGAGCATCACAGGTAATACAGAGAGCACAAGCAACTTGATTCCAATGGTATATATAATACAATAGCAAATGACTAGCGCTGCTTGGAGATACAAAGTCACTACTGAGATCCAGGACATATGAGACAAAGTCAATAGCATCTATAACTTCGTGAGATAGAGGACTCCGTAGATGAGCAGGACACAGTCCAAGCGGATATGCAATAAACTGATAAAGTCAATAAAAGATAAGCATACCGCGGTTCAGTTGAGCAGGCTGTCACGAGAGAAACACAGGGATAGCTGAGCGGCTGAACGCCGACACGAGAAGAGACCACAGGAGAGTGGTAGCGGTAATCCGTGTCTGTGAAGCACACAGACAGAGAACAGAACACGAGAGGAGCAATGATGATTCTTGCGGAGGTCAGCAGGAATAGTAGACACGATGAAACACAGGAGAGTTGAAGCGGTCTGGCAACCAGCAATGCAGTAGTCAGGAATCAGCTAGGACTGAAGACACGATGAAACACAGGAGAGTTAAAGCGGTCTGGAAACCGGTAATGCAGTAGCGAGGAATCAGCTGGGACTGAAGACACGATGAAACACAGGACAGTTGAAGCGGTCTGGAAACCGGTAATGCAGTAGCGAGGAATCAGCTGGGACTGAAGACACGATGAAACACAGGAGAGTTGAAGCGGTCTGGAAACCAGTAATGCCGTAGCGATGAATCAGCTGGAACTGAAGACACGATGAAACACAGGAGAGTTGAAGCGGTCTGGAAACCGGTAATGCAGTAGCGAGGAATCAGCTGGAATTGAAGACACGATGAAACACAGGAGAGTTGAAGCGGTCTGGAAACCGGCAATGCAGTACTGAGGAATCAGCTGGAGCTGAAGACACGAGGAAACACGGGAACACCTTCAGAGACTCACAGGGAATGAGACTCCAAGATCAGGCAACGAGGTATTGACCACAGGTGCTTTAGGGATTAAAGCTATAGGGAGTGTTGCCTGATCAGCCAATTAACTAAAAGCAACAGGTCTGAGGAGTTCATAGAGGCTGCGCATGCGCAGACCATCAGGATGGCGGGTGGCCACGGTTCCTAACAACGGGAGAAGAGGCACTCACAGTCCGGTGAGTGACAGTGACACTGTTAACATATAAATGCAAAATAGTGAATAAATATGTGTATTGATAGTAGATAATCTCCTGAAGATCAATTTGTAGTGGAATCCCATTAGGGACTGCACTTACTAAAAATAGAATTAATATGCGCCTTATAATCATGAATTTATTCCTTCAAATATGGTGACATCTTCTGTCTTCACCACACTCACTTGTGTTTGTACTCACAAAATTTCCTTATCAATGAGAGTGTTGTAAACACATTCTTGCGTGATCCTTGTTGTGATTGGTTGATACATCCATATCAGTATGTATGTGAAAAACATGAAAAATTAAACATCCTCTAGTGTGATACTGTTTGAAAAATGTATAGCTTTAATTAAAAATATTAAAAACAAGAATGGTTATCCAAACAAATATAAAAGGACTTCCTGGGCAAAATGAGAATAGACAGATTCCTACCAGATTACACAGGTGTTAAGCATGGTACAAATCATTGCAAATCCTAGGAAGTGCACAATGCTACATCCTTTAGGTTATAGATTTTGGTAGTAGGATTCTCATATGCACACCAGAGTCCACAAGCCTTTACATCCAATGCGTTTACACCTTTACATGAGGTCTTTTTCAAGGATGAGGCTCCCATGTTGTTTCCCTTCCTTTTAGTTCATATGGTGTGCATATGAGAATCCTACTACCAAGATTTATCACCTAAAGGAGGCAGCATTGTCACCTCCAAAACAGCCACATCAATACATAAAAAGAACACTGAGTCTGAAGAATAAATTGGGTGTTCACAGAATCCTGAGCAGAGTCTAACGGTGTCCATGAGTACTATATGTGACCCTGACATTTCAGATGCTGAAACTGTAATTATAGGGCAGCTTCCTTCTGAAATTTTACAACAATTTGAAATAATGACATCGTCAGTATTGTTAGGTTGACAATTTAAATGTAGACAATATTATTAGGTCGACAATAAAATCCCTAACCCTATCCTTAACCATATAATATTGTCTACATTTAAATTGTAGACCTAACAATAATACTATCTACATTTGAATTGTTGACCTAATAATACTGTCTACATTTTAATTATCCAAGCAATAATACTGTCAACATTATAAATTCTCGACCTAATGTTGTCAACTTTCTGAATCTTGAACAAATGAATGTCTAGCTATCAACAGCATACCAGAGATTGTGAGTTTTGACAGCTCTGGTGAATTATTTTTTACTATGTTTTGGAGCTAGTGTTCTAGGGCACATATTTTGAAATAAAACAACCTACATTCTGTTCCATGATGCTGCCGGTCCTCACAGCAGTCCGAACAAACATTATCACCATCATAGCAATTGCATGTCAGTCAGTTATACTGTCTGCCCTCATAGCAATTCCATCACAGTCTGTTACTGCATCAGTCCTCAGACACAACCTGGTTATGTGTCATTGTCCGTCAAACCGCCAATCCACGGACAGGTTGTGAGTCAATGTTTTTCTGATATAGAAAAAAGTAAATGTAGAAAGCAAATAACGTGCTCCTCTACAGTTTCTTGATGTGATACACTGAGGGTCTGATGCAAAATTGTACACAATTGCGCCTCAAATCAAAGCTGCAAATTGTGTTCACTAAAAGAGCTCCAATTGTGGGCATATGCAAAGCTGCAAGGTACATGTAAGTCTGTACCAGTTGAATATGTGCCATGTTTATGCCAGGAATTCTTTACATACACTTATGTCCATGTTTATAACCAATTGTTTGGTTTCTAAAATATGTATTTACCATTAGGCATCTATAAAACTTCAGAAACCTCTCTAATACTGGAGAAACAGCTTCCCCTCTCACATACTGTATGTGAAAAATAATTGCTTAAACACACACTCAAAAGTGTAACAAATGCACATCCAGCAAAGAAAGAACCTATCAACATCATCTGACAATTTACAAACAGCCAATCAGAAGCTGTTCACTATGGCTGGCAACAAATATCATTATCCTCTATTTACACCTGTCCTTCACAACCCACAAATAAAACCTCTTGGACAGGCGTATTTTTGTCTGTGTCCCACTCTGCATGTGTTTGTACACACCCTTACTGTACTCGCCCATTGTTAGAATGCCCCTTCACGCCTCTTCAGATGCAAGCTGACATGAGTGCCAGAATCAAGAAAATCTGCACAGGAGCATATCGGTACTGACACTTTGGCTTGACAAACTGGCTTGGTAGTCACTCTGCATCAGGCCCAGGGTGAGTATGCAACGTTAGAAACCAGTGCCAAATAGTCAGACTGATCAATTACAAAAACATAACATACTGGAAAAACCCAGACCCACCTCCTCCTCAGACTGTGATTAATCGCATATGGCAGGTTTATCACATGGAATATATTACCAGCATTCTGCGTCATACTCCTGTGCAATTCAACAGTGTCTGGAGTCCCTGGACTGAGTATTACTGGTCATCGTTTCCCCTAGCATTCTAAAGCATTTGGCCTTTTTGTGTTTCTTCAAGTCATGCTTTATTCTTCATGTTCATTATTCTCCTTCTCTCACTCCCTTGGCAAGTGACTCCCCCTCCCTTCCTTTCCCTCCTTCCTTTCACATTTCTCTTTCTCTACACTTAACTCCCCTTGGTACTAGGGGGCTATATTTAATAAACGGTGGGTTTGAAAAAGTGGAGATGTTGCCTATAGCAACCAATCAGAATCTAGTTATCATTTATTTAGTACATTCTACAAATTAACAGCTAGAATCTGATTGGTTGCTATAGTCAACATCTAAACTTTTTCAAACCCGCAGTTTAGTAATGTCTTTAGCTATGTGGTATCTCTGGAAACACATTTTTGTTTTGACTTACACAATATGTCAATTTCCCTTCCTCTGGTTTTCACTTGAAAAAAACAATAAAATGTTTATTAAAAAACAAACAAAAACATAACATAATATTAAAAAAGTAACTATGTAATAACAAAATAATGGCCCTCTACTTTATAATACATAATGGTGATAAAAACAATTGTGTCAAAATGTGTATAAACAGATATTATACTACCCTAAAAACATTGCTAAAATCACAAATATAACATGTTAATTTTATGTGCTGTGCAATTGTTTTTGATTGTGTTTTATTTTTGTGCCCCTATTGTGAATGCATACCGTGTTATTTAGAATAGCTGTGCTTTCCTATGCTTACATTTTTTACTGACATGATGCAGTTTTTATTGCAGTGTGGACATTTGCCTTATATTTTTTAGTACTGTTCGGTAAACTTGAGCCCTGTTTTGGGAAAGTTACAGCTTACACTACAACGAGCCAGTTCACATGCTAGAAATGGTAATAAAATAGATTTTTCTTTAAAAATGAAGCAGAAACACTAGCCTTCTAGAATTTGGGTCTCTAGGCACCAGTATTTCTATCCAGTATTTCCCTATGGTTACAATATATGTCCTGTACTTGTATATGATGAATGAATGACTTTTAACAACTATTTTAGCAAAACAATATCTTTCATAAACAGTGGTCTGATATGAAATATCTTATTTGAATTCACTTATCAGTATTTGTGCATTAATGTTACAATTAATACTGTGTTCCCTGCTAGGCTGTAATCAGGGCGTATTACATCACTGCATTCACTGTGTGCTCCTCCTCTTGCAGATAGCACAGAGCAGGGAAGGAAGGGGGAGGGGTGAAAGCTGCCGACTAGAAGAAGTGATGATGGAGACAGGACAAGTGCAAGGTTTATGTTGTTTCATAATCCAAGGTCTTTTGCTGCTCATTGTCACTTGTCATGCTAATGCTAAAGATATTTTCACATCACTTCCTGTGACCCCATGCCAGGCACCACTGCAGTGGGAGGGCAGGACAGTAGTGTACGATCATAACACAGGTAAAAACACCAGGGCCAATGTCACATATGATGCCAAACTGCAGCGAATCCGGATCTTGGAGGAGAGAAAGAGCCTGGTGCCCTGCAAGAGGTACGTTTTATTATATGTATTGCCCCCTGCAAACAGAGTACTATGGTAGTTGATGCTGTGACTGTCTATCATATGCTCAAAAGACGTCTGTCACATATCATTTATGTTAATTGGCCATTACTCAAGTTTTCAGATTCTAGTGTTTACACTATGCTATGTATTTTATATATCATTTATGGTACCTCTAAATTTTAGTCACTTAAAAAAGTAGCTGATATTATTTGTTAACATGCTAGACATTCTATTTACTAATAATATTTAATAATAATTGTTTACAACTACAAGGCTGGTAGAAATAGCAAAACAGGCTAAGAAATGCTGTCATCTGCCTACATGTTTTGGTGGTATATTTAAGGTTCACGTGTCTGTTTGGGTACTTGTCTGAAGATTGAGGTTCTCCCTTAGCTTTGGCAATTAAATTATGCTATTGTCATGAGAGAGGAGGAGATGTATAATTTTTATGATGGGCTCTGATCTTTTAGTCGCAATAATATCTTGTATCTATCAAAATATAAAACCTCTTTACAGGTAACATTTCATATGTCCAGTTATTGCAACTCACAGTAATCAAAAGTCTCATGGTCCCTAGTGTTGAAAAGAAATACGGATGGACTCCGCCGCCTGTATAATGTAAATCGGGCGGTGGGTCCAAGCATTGTCGATTTAAAAGCGCCGGTTTCAATCTGACCATTAGTAGTGACGTGATTTGTCACTCTACATATTTGGGAAAGTTGCCATTTACATCTGGAGGTCATTTAAACTGCCAGATAGACTGCCTGTCTATGATATAGTAAGTGGATATTTTCAGCTTATAGCAGTTATACTGATCATGATATTTGGGTCGTTTTAAACTGTGTCGGCATTATAAGTGTCGTAAATTCGTACCACACCCGAAGGTATAACAAGGTTTAAGTGTTTGAATGGGTTTTTCAGTGTTTTTGCATTTTGGCAGTGCAGGCTACCTCTTCTAAGTGATAGATAAATAAAAATGTAGTTTCCTTACATACTTTCAGCCTTATGGATGTAACTTTCATAAATTTCTATTAATGGATTTTGAGGTCAATCCAACTGACTGAATTGACTTGACCCATTAGAATATCACTCTACTCACCATCACTAAGGCAAATCCTTAAAATTTTAGAAACTGAAGTATGAGGGGAACCTACACAATATTAGGCAGGTAGATTTAATGCTGTGGCTTATCGGTGTGTGTATATATATATATATGTAGCAGTGGAGGGAGAATGAATTACAGGGCCCTCCCACTCCCCTTTAATTCGTTTATACTTGCCAGCTCTCCCTGAATGTCAGGGAGACTCTCTGAAATAGGGGTGATCTCCCTCACTCCCTGAAGAGTCTGACATTCTCCCTGATGCTGAGCCAGTACAAGAGGTGGTTGGCTTCACCATCTGTGACATGATGGCACAGTTCAGAAATTGTGTCCTATGTCCATGTATTGATGTCTATGGAGCTGGCCATTTTCATGGAGACCAAGATTTAAACAAAGACTGACAGGTAAGAAAACATGACTTCAGTAATGAAGACAGAAATGTAAAGGACACTTCCGTCTCTAGAGATTCATTAGCTGCTTTTCTTTAACGCATAGTTGCCTACTCTCCCGGAATGTCCATTTCTGGAAGGGCTCCCGGGAGAGCAGGGCAACCTCCCGGTTCTAGCCCCCGCAATAGATAAGTTGCAGGGGCGGTGCTTAATGACGCAAATATCACACAATCTTAGCCCCGCAACCTGCTGTAATTGGTCAAAATTGTGACAGTCGTTTAGGAGGTGGGGCCAAAATGATGCCATTCGTTAAGCCCGGCCCCCACACGCCCACTTCCCCCAGGGTCTTCCTGAAGCCAATGAGCAAAAGTTGGCAAGTATGAATTCGTTCTGCCTCCCCTGTATTTCATTCTCTCGCCCCTCCCTAGTAATTTGTTCTCCCTCCCTTGTAATTGATTATTCCTCCTGTGCCCTGTAATTTATTCTCCCTCCTCAGTTCTGTAATTTATTCTCCCTCCTCTGCCCTGTATTTCATTCTCTCCCCCCCCCCCCCTGCCCTGTAATTTATTCTCCCTCCTCTGTTCTGTAATTTATTCTCCCTCCCACCCCATGAAATTCATACCTGTGTCATTCCCTTTTCTACTAGCTACAAAATATAAGAAACAGTGGGGTAGGGGAGATAATGAATTATATGGTGTGGGAAGAGCAAATTCAATCCACCCTGCCTCTGTCCAACACTCCATATCACCCACAGTTTGACAGCCACTGTTCTAAAAATAACATTTAGCTAACATTGGTTCAAGTGCTAAATATGTACCCATTGTGAGCTTTAACCATAACTTTGACATCAGCCCAGCCCCTAACCACTGCTTAAATCCTAATAATAAATGTATTTAAAGTTCCTAAACTATCAAATTAGAAACAGATCTCTAGTCTTACCTCCCCAAATTAAAATATTATAAGACACCATGGGATATATTTACTAAACTGCGGGTTTGAAAAAGTGGAGATATTGCCTATAGTAAACAATCAAATTCTAGCTATCATTTATTTAGTACATTCTACAAAATAACAGCTAGTGGGTAAATGTATTAAAGTGCGATTTCTGCAAATTGCTGATATTCGGTGACTTTGACAGCTACATTTAAAATGGCAATGTCTTTAAGAGCAAATCGTGCCTTTAAACACATTGCCGTTTTAGAATTAGCTGTCAAACTCGCCGATTATCAGCAAGTTGCAAAAAAGCGCTGTTTAATGCATTTACCCCCTATAATCTGATTGGTGGCTATAGACAACATCTCCACTTTTTCAAACCCGCAGTTTAGTAATTATACCCCCATATCACATTATACAGTCATGGCCAAAAGTTTTGAGAATGACACAAATATTATTTTTCACAAAGTCTGCTGCCTCAGTTTTTATGACAATTTGCATATACTCCATATTTGTTAAATATAAGCATAGCTATCTCTATCAAGGAAATCATTACACCAACAACTATTTCTTAGTAATGCTATGCTATGAGATGGCTGCACTTTCGATCAGCGCAGTGCTTGTCTGTCCACATAATCATATTCTCACAAAAATAAAACCATGAAGACAGTGGCCTTTATCATAGCAATACCAAGGGGTTTCATCAGTTCAAGAATATGGTTATTTCGAAGACCCAATGGACCCAGTGACTTTAACAGCATTGGCTACCTACAGTCATGGCCAAAAGTTTTGAGAATGACACAAATTTTATTTTTCACAAAGTCTGCTGCCTCAGTTTTTATGATGGCAATTTGCATATACTTCAAAATGGGATGAAGAGTGATCAGATGAATTGCAATTAATTTCGAAAGTCCCTCTTTGCCATAACAATGAACTTTATCCCAAAAACAACATTTCCACTGCATTTCAGCCCTGCCACAAAAGGATCAGCTGACATCAGGTCAGTGATTCTCTCTTTAACACAGGGGAACGTGCTAACGAGGACAAGGCTGGAGATCACTCTGTCATGCTGATTGAGTAAAAATAACAGACTGAAAGCTTTAAAAGGAGGGTGGTGCTTGAAATCATTGTTTTTCCTCTGTTCACCATGGTTATCTGCAAGGAAACACGTGCAGTCATCATTGCTTTGCACAAAAAGGGCTTCACAGGCAAGGATATTGTTGCTAGTAAGATTGCGCATAAATCAACCATTTATCGGATCATCAAGAACTTCAAGGAGAGAGGTTCAGTAGTTGTTAAGAATGCTCTAGGCTGCCCAAGAACGTCCAGCAAGCGTCAGGACGTCTCTTAAAGTTGATTCAGCTGTGGGATCAGTGCAGAGCTTGCTCAGGAATGGCAGCTGGTAGGTGTGAGTGCATCTGCACGCACAGTGAGGTGAACGATGCCCCTTCTATCCAGGAAAAACATATTCTGCAAAAGGTACAGAGATTAGACTGATGAGGACTGGGGTAAAGTCATTTTCTCTGATGAATTCCCTTTCAGATTTTTTGGAGCATCTAGAAAAATGCTTGTCCGGAGAAGGAAAGGTGACCGCTACCATCTACCTGTGTCATGCCAACAGTAAAGCATTCTGAGACCATTCATGGGTGGGGTTGCTTTTCAGTCGAGGAAGTGGACTCACTCACAATTTTGCCTAAGAACACAGCCATGAATAATGAATGTTACCAAAACATCCTCCAAGAGCAACTTTTCCCAACCATCCAAAAACCGTTTGGTGACAGACTATGCCTTTTCCAGCATGATTTAGCACCTTGCCTAATCTAATCTGTAGCCTAGACCCATTAGAGCAATCCTGGTTGCATTCTATTAGTACTCTTGATATTTAGGGCTAGATTTACTAAGCTGCGGGTTTCAAAAAGTGGGGATGTTGCCTATAGCAACCAATCAGATTCTAGCTGTCATTTTGTAGAAGGTACTGAATAAATGAAAGCTAAAATCTGATTGGTTGCTATAGGCAACATCCCCACTTTTTCAAACCCGCAGCTTAGTAAATCTAGCCCTTAGAGTTTAATCTTGTACTTCATAAAACCTAATAACTTCACAATAGCCAATGAAATTGATTAAGCTTTTAACTATATTTGTATATATGTATAAGGCAATTGTTGGAGAAATGTAATTCTTACATTGTATTTAATATATTGTAGAACATTGGCTATAAATATATGTTTTTTAAAGTAATAAAATAATTTTAACTTAGATTATGTGAAGTTAAAGCTAGAAGTCAACAGTAACTATATACAGAGGCAACTGTACAAACCCTCTTACCCAGACATCCCAAAAGCTAGTTATGATGTAAGTCTCTCGCATAATTATCCAAGCCAAAGCTGTTAAATTTCAACCTGCCTGCATTCCTATCTGAAAGGAAAGAGAATTCATGTCTGCTTATGACATTTTCATTGCTATCACTACACATTAAAACAAATTACTCCTCTTGCTATGTAAATAGGATTGGGGACATTCTAATAAGATTTTTGCCCAGGGTTCTTGAACATCCTCAGTGGCCCTGCCTAACGCTACTAATTCACATACCTAGGAACTCCCATAGTTTGACTTTCATTTTCAATTTTCTCTAGGTATATCTCAGGAACTGATAGTTTATGACCAGAAACACGGAGTCACCTGCTGCCCTATTGCTTACCATATTTTGCAATTCAGATTCTTATTATAAGTGTCACGCAGTATGTTTAAAAGTACAGCCACCTGTAAGAATTCCCTGTTTAGTAGTTTGCATAAGCCAAGATATTTTGTTAGCCTGTGTTTTTTTTACATATTTATTCAGGGCACAATTCAGTATTAAGCACAATAGATATATGCCTAGGGCTAACCTAGAGGTTGACAATTAACTCTTCTTGATTAACTGCATTGGAAAAGATGGTCTGCACATAGTGATCTAGAACAAATTTTATTATAACAGTCTGCTGAATTAGTACTGACTTAACAACTCACTCCATAAAATCTGTGCAGACCAGTAACTCAAAAGTGAGAGAGAATTTTCAGTGTTTGGGACTTGTTTGAGAAATTAATTGTTAGGGCCCAAAAATGTTCTATCCTTGCTAGTCCAGCATTACCAATTCCAAAATATTACACACTGTACATTGGCAAATACTGCTTGTTCTAACACTTTTAACAGTACATAAAAAGGTAGTGTATGTTTTAAAGACTTACTACAAAACCAGCAATGACTCCAACAAACTTTAAATATTAACTGAGATTAGACAGTTGAACACAAGAACCTGGCAACTCTCCACAACAATAGTTCTTTGAAATTTGCTCATTTGATCAGCCGTCTAAATTTTTTAGGATGTGTAAAACCAACTATATCCCTGGGGTCATTGATGTACAGCTTACCATTATTACATGTTATAGAACATCTATTTCATTACTTGCAAAAGCAAAAATTTATCAGATGCTTACCCTAGAAATCTGGCAGGGTGGCTGGTTAAGTAAGGAAAATTTGATATAAGTTCCTGGGAACTTCATATCAACATTGATTTCAAAATTGAGTTTTGATCACACGTCTTAACTGTTAGTCCAAAGCAAATATTTGTATTTCCTTTTAGACTGTCTTTCTGTTCCATTTATTCTCTGAGCACACATTTGAGATTGACAAACTTAATCTCATATTTTCTTTTTCAATGCTTTCTCAGAATTATCCAAGAGAAAAAAGTCCTTGGACAAAAAACTGATTGTAGCTGAGAACTGGGTTGCTGCTATCGTTTGATTCATTTGGTATATTTTCACTTTTTAACAGGTCATGCCTTGGTGAATCTGTTTGTCTCTTCTGTGCTTCGACCCCATGCATATCTAATTATAGATGACATACAGCAAAGAACTGTAACACCTTACATATAAGCAAATTGAAATGTAGGTTTTTGCATTGCATTCTGGGGGGTAGCTGAAGAGATAGAAGACATAGCAATTGCTGCTGCAACCAAAGGTCAAGGGGGGCAAGATTGTAGGATATATTTTTTAAACTGTAGGGTTGAAAAAGTGGAGATGTTGCCTATAGTAACCAATCAGATTTTAGCTGTCATTTTGTAGAATGTACTATAGAAATGAGAACTAAAATCTGATTGGTTGCTTTAAGCAACATCTCCACTTTTTCAAATCCGAAGTTTAGTAAATATACCCCTGTGAGTCCTATGTGTTATTCTGCCTGTGGATCTTTCTTCACATTTTCCAAGTCACCACAGAGATTTAAAAGGAGGACAGCACCTTTAATTACGTTTAAATAGAATTAAGTTCATTAAGAGAAGCACCCCAATGCTCCTTCATTATATACCACCGCAGCTTGATGGTCTGCCCAGTGCACATTAACATGCACCTAATTTCTATTCTCAGGAGGCACCTCTGCGAACTAGAAGTCTAACCTCCTCCCTAACCTAGTAACACTACTGTTGCTCAGTTTAGCCTATAATATGGATTAATGATGAGAGGGTGGGGCTCTCAGTACTGTATTTATTACAGGAGACAATTTTATGTATGAAGAATTACTCAAGAGTGCACCTGAAGTGCAACATGTAGATTCAAAATGTATCCCATTAAATTTATATGACAAGACCTGATCTCCACTAGTTCAGGCAAATCTCAAGCTGTTTTGCAGTGTAAGCTGTAATGCCGTCTCCTTATATTATTATGAATGCCATCTCTCCTCCCAGCTCCTCTCTCTTCTAACTATGTAAGTGCAAACTTCAGCTAAAGCATCTTTAGGCTGCCTTGCTATGTACATCTATGCAACATGGCAAAATCAATGGGCATAGCAGGTTCAGAGTAGCTTTTGCGGCTATTGTGTACTTTGTAAATGAACTCCAGTGAGTCTCTCTCTGCACCAAAGTTGACACAAGTAAGGAAATTACCAAAGTTAAAATGTCTGAGTCATGTTCAGTGCCAGCACAAGAACTCACTCAATGAGTTTTTGCAGAGACAAAGACTTAAGAAGTATACTTTTACCATACTTGATTTACCTTGGTGCACCCATTTATTGAAACATAATTTAATGAAAACCCTGAAGTACATAGGGGCACATTTATCAATATTCACATAAAGTGAAAAATAGTTTTCAATCCTTATCGCAATGATAAGGATTGAACTATTTCTCAAGTTTATGTACAACCCAGCACAGAAACAGCAGTTCCAATAAACTGCTGTTTCTGTGATTAAATAAATCACACTTACCCCGCCTCTTCGGAACACGGTGTCCATGGATCTCCTCCAGGTCCTCTTCACTTGTCTTCTTACAGCAATTGCGCATGTGCAGTTCGAAGAACTGCACATGCGCACAGACATTCCTGCTCTGCCTCTGCAACTATAGTTGCAGAGAGAGCCGTGGAGAGCAGTGAGTGACAGGGAGGGATAATGTGATCCCTCCACACATGCGCTGTCCAGCTCTGCTCTTCGGAGCAGAGCTGACAGCACTGAAATTGTTACCGGAAAAAACTTTTTTTCGGAACTTGTTAGATTGCGGCCAGGAGCAGTCACCATACTTTAGAATGGTGACTGCTCCCAAAAACGAAAAGGAGTGCAAAGCAGCAGATATCCACGATATCTGCTGCGATGCCGTCTTCTTAAATATGCGGGACACACGGAGGGACCTGGATGTCATGGTAAGTGCACAATAGTGCACTATCACTATTTCTTAAATATGCCCCATAGAGAGGATCTTTGCTAAGGTTAAAAAGTGGCATTATTAGAATAGTGTATTGACATATACTCCTCAGAAATTACATTATTGTTTGTTCCAAATTTGTGAATCTTGTTTAATTTCAGAGATTGCAATTTGGCAGTGCTCCAATTCTCCAATTTGGCAGCCCTAATCATTGACAAGTTTTAAAAATGTGTTTTTGCGTATTGGAAATTGATGTCTGCCCTTCCACAAAACAAAGCAATTTGGAGGAAAACTATGTGGACTAATACAAATCAAGTATCACCAACCAGGATTTTCACCCGCAGTACTTAACATATGTTCATAGAATATAAACATATGTATGGGCAGAAAAGTGTTTATTAGTAAATTATGAAATGGCTTATTTGATATTTTTGGATTCTTCATGAATTTTCTCTTTCCATGGGAGAACATTTTGATGGCAGTTTGCTGCATTTCATTATTATGTTCATATATCTTCCAACATTAGAATTTTCTGCATTGGGACACCTCCAGGAAGGGGGCATGGTCACATCACAATTTAACATGGCCATATCTTGATGTTGTTACTACAGCCATGGGGGTGTGCCTACTGTTTTTGTTTTTAAAGGTAATCTGCCCCCCACAATCCTCCTGCCCTCTCCTTAAACAACCTACTTTGCTGTTCCAGCACCAGGTGTGCAGCGTACCTGCTCACAGTGGTGAATGGGTCATACCACCCCCAACAGTCAGTGCAATAAATAGGAGTCTCCCACCACTGACATGAGGTTGTTGAGAACACAGTAATGTATTTTTTCTCTGATATATTTCTTGTTATCGTATGTGTAACACCAACTCTGTCATTGTTATTCACAAATCCTGGAGACTGAATGTGTGGCCCTGTGACTAGGACCCAGAGGAGACACACCAGGAACGGTTGTTTAGCAATACAAGGCTGGTATGAGCTGATCAGAACCTGGGTGGTAAGAGTGTGACAGCCGGGGACCTGGGACAGAGGGGAGGAGGTCCTGGGGTCTCTCTTGCAAGCTTGGGAGTGGGTCCATGGCCTGCTTCCACAAGGGCATAATTACATCATGACTTCAATATGAGTGAAATGGGACAGATTTGAGGGAGAAATTACCTCAGAATGTGGCTGTGTGACAGAGGGGATAACACAGTCAAGGCGAATATACCACAATACCTAATAATATAAAAGTATGACTGAGAGACATAGCATAAGGAGCAGAGCTGGATTGAGGCCACAGAAGAGGAGGTGGGCACAGACATGGGGGAAGAATTTGAGGAACAGATTGTATGATCTGTGGTCACATGATGAAAGCTGGCCAGCCATCCGTAAACATACAGGGACCCACTGATGGGATTACCAGGTCCGAGAGGTCCCCTGAGAGAAGGGGCCTGGGGCACATGCCTGGTGTCAAAATTAACAGACATTGCTGTAAAAACTGCATGTGTGGGAATCCACTGGTCGCGTATGCACACACCCAAGAACTAGCCAGGCCAGAAGGAAGCGCAAGCAAGGATATACAGTTCATACCCATTTACCACCCCCAGGCCGGATATACAGTTCCTACCCATTTACCCTTTCCAGGTCTCACATGGGGACAGGGGTTTACATATATATATATATATATATATATATATATATATATATATATATATATGTATATGTATGTATGTATATATATATATATATACATATATATATATATATGTAAGTATGTGTATATATATATATATATGTATACTGTATATATATATATATATATATATATATATATATATATATATATATATATCTGAAGAAGTTGTGTAAGTGTTTCTTGGTAACATTCAATAATCGTTTTCTTTTCAGATGTCGTAGCAAAAATTGCTAATTTTCCTATTGTAGTTGTTTTAATAAATAATTCTGGTTTATATCACATTGAATTGCATTTGTATTTCTATACCTAGAGAGCTAATGACAAGTACAGACATCAATAATGATTTGTTTTTTTGGACAGTGTGTAGCGTGGGTGTAAAATGTGTAATTAAAACAAAAATGGAAAAGATAAATCAAACAGGCAATGCTGCAGTACTATTTACACTGCTATGCACCGAATACAGTACACACACACACACACACGTGTGTATAGTAGTAGTAGGCATTTGACTATGATGCTATAATTCAGGAAGAAATAGTACCCTGGGGCTGAAAGCTCCTTTGATATGTACATATGTGACACATGTTTGTTGAAGCTTGATGATTGGCTTCTTTATATTTTATGGCTAACCTGATTGGTGTTATTTATTATGCTAATTTTGGACAAATTGAGACCATTTTACTGCAAATAAATCTCTGTGATTTAGCCAACTAGAAACACTGATTTCTATTTTTGTGATGCGTTTCAAAGTTTCGTGTCCACAACATGCAAAAGTAAGACGTGTTAATTGAAAGGCTTGGACCTGCAAGATATTTAAATGATCTCAAAACAAGCACAGATATATGCGTACTTTAAGTGCTCACTCACACAAGGATAAGTAGGTCAATCAATGATCTTCTTACATGTGAGCTCTTCGCAGCAGTGGATATTACTCACAAAAAAGAGGAGAAAACAATAGTGGAGTGTAGTATTTAATATTTCAAGTATCTTTCACCAAGAAATGAACCCACAATGTCCCCAAGATGGAAATCTTTCTTGTTATATAGACCAAACTCCACTTGTCAAAGATGGTGTAAAATCATAGCACACTCATCCACCATGTGATTATGTGAAAAAAGTCTCCCCTTTTGTATTATGTTTACTGGACTCTTTCTTTACTCCGTGCGCAGGGCCGCCATCAGAAATCGTGGGGCCCAGTACAATGAAGCAGGCAGGGCCCCCCCCGATGACCCCCCCCTTTGGAGCAGGGCCATCTTTCCGACTGGGCAAGATGGGCAGGTGCCTGGGGGCCCAGGGGGAAAGGGGGCCCAAGGCAGTGGGAAAAAAAAATCCTGTAGAAAAAAAACAAAAAACGTACCTTTTGTGGTCACGATCCGGCTTCCTCCCTGGTACTCTCTTCCATGAAGGGGGTCAGACATAGACGATTGAAAGGTAAGCTAAGGGGGGCCCTAATATATATATATATATATATATATATATATATATATATATAAAAATATATGTTTTATGTAAAAAAAAAAGTGATTGTATATATATATATATATATATATATAAATATATATATCTATATATATATAACCGACTATATCTCCAAAAGATGGATAGTTGCATCTACTATATGGGACATACTCTCTTGTTCAGCTTTCAATATCCTTATAGCATATAATTATAGATCCTTGTGAAAGTTAGTATCAATAGACTAAAGGTATCCATGTTGTTTTCTATGATGGTTGTTTGCTCACAGCACACACTGCTTACTGCATTAGTTTTACAGGAAATAGTTGGGGGTTTCTATTGCTAGCTAAGTGCAAGATGCTTGGATGAACTAACTTATTTTTGTACTATGTATTTTAAATTTACTTGCCAACATGATTCTCCAGTTCTATATATGTCTAATAACATATCTGCTTGCCTCTATTTAAAATTAGCTCATGTGTCCATCTGGAAGGACATCTCACATTTGGCATAAATAATGGCAAAAATAATCAGAAATTTATTTGGTTATATAAATAATCCATATCAGATGTGGGGATATTTTTTACACAATAAAGGGAACATTAAAAGTGATAAGCCAATAAACAATATCCAAAACTATTATGTATAATAATGTGAATTATGAAGGTATTTAATGATGCAACATATTAATTTAAACTATTTGTTTATACAGCTTAAAAATAAACTGCATTTTATAAACGTTTTGGTTGACATTTTAAAATTTATATCTGTTTAAATTAATGTGTGTGTGCAAACTAAAACTAATACATATATATATATATATATATATATATATATATATATATATATATATATATATGTATTAGGGGAGAGGGAGGGAGAGAGACACTTCTGGCCTTACCTCCTGCAGTGGAATGCATATGTGTTCCACCAACAGGAAGTTCAAAACGTACTTCCTGTTGGTGGAACACATATGCGTTCCACCAACAGGAAGTTCGGCATTTGGAAGTTCGCACTGCGGAAGTTGAACCCTGGTGTCATCGCTGCTGTCTTCAGTCTGGCTGTCACAGTGACAGCCAGGCAGAAGATAGGGGGCCCCCTGGTAAGAGTGTGCTGCCGGGCCCCCTGGTGAGCCCGGGCCCGGTACACGGGTACCCCCTGTACCCCCCTGATGGCGGCCCTGTCCGTGCGTTTAATTTAATTGCAGACTTCCAACTCTGATATATCTTTCACTGTATCAGCTACCTGAGCGGCGAGCTGAAATTCCGCGAGTAAACTACCGTATTAACGCTTTTCGCGCGCAATATTACCGTATAAACGGTAATATTTTTTGAGCGCTCGTTTTTTTTTTCGTTAACGCTAACAATTGAATACCCCCCTAAGTATACGGTTTTACTTGTAACCCAAAAATGAGGCTTAGTCCTCAATGAACATATCCGTATATTAAATGATTCCTAACATACACAGCGATCGATCTTATAATATAATATCTCATACAGGTGAATATTATGCCACATTATGATCTTCATAGATGGATACCTGATATAGCACATTACAATGCAAATAAAAACAATCTGTTACAGTAAATACATGCATAACGTTATTAAAAACAATACAAAAAGATAATACCCAAATGTCAAGATGCATATTATATCAAAATCCATAGTAATCGCCATATAAATGCCAACTCCATCTTCTGTGTCCAGATGTAAATAATATGGAAAAGAATAAAAAATAATTAAAACCCATAGAAACACAACAAGGTATACCAAATTGTACCACTTTCAAAGAAACCACTTGAGTTTAAAGTCAGCATTTAATCCTCCTGGAATTAAGGTTTTTAATCCATAAATCCAGTGCATATCAGCTTTAATCAATCTATTTTCAATATGTTTATTTCTCCAGTGATGATCAATTTTTTGAATGGCCCAGAAATTATTTATGTGACCTACATTGCATGCATCTGTGTTTTTTAAAGTGCAGAGATAGGACATGGGTTTCCAAACCTTTCTTAATTTTATATATATATATATATATATATATATATATATATATATATATATGTTCCCTAATATGGACCTTAAGTGGACATGATGTGCATCCAACATAAAGCGAATTGCAGCTACACTCAGTCAAATAAGTGGCATAGTTTGTGTGGCATGTAATAAACTGTTCAACCTTATATAAGTTATTATTGACCTTAAATTCCGAGATGTTACTTTTTTCTGAACTAACAGTCCTACATGGTAAACGCATTCCACATTGATGAAATGCTATAGGTTTAATAGTTGTATTGGAGATATCTGGTATCAAACTCTTTACAAGTTTATTTTTCAAATTAGGGGTCTTTTTTATATATAAAAGACAGTTGGTCTGGTATCACCTTCCTGATGACTTCATCCTTTAATACTTCTATGTTTATTAAAAATATTCTCCACTTGTTTATGATTTTGTTAAACTGGGAAATAAAAACTTGTTCTGTACTTTACTTTTTTTTTTAGGTTTAGGTTTAGGAAGGGTGTCTCTAACAACTTTCTGTACCTCTTCCTTTGTTTTCTCTATACATATCTGTTTGTAACCTTTATCTTAAATAATTTCTTAATCTCCTCCATCTGACTCTCCAACACTCCTTTCTCCATACAATTCCTTTTTATTCTTTTCACTTCACCTAATGGAATATTCTTTAACCAACTGTCGAACTGTATGTAACTATTTGTATCCGTAGGTCTCTTAAATGTTTTCATATGGAGAGATTGATTCTTAATCTACAAGGCAATGTCCAGAAAATTAACCAAATTAAACCAAAATGTTACTGTAATCAAATTAAGCTGAATATAGAAATCATTAGTGTTGGGGGCGTGGTTTGGCAGCCATCCTGGAAGGACAGGAACTTCCAGAGCTCTTCCTTGGCTCCACAATCCGCTAGGTTTGCAGCGCTTTTGGACCCCCAAATACACTGTGTGGCACCATCGGGATCCAGGGGCTTACCTGTGCCTAGCTGCCGCCACATAAAGCTTCTTCATCTGACCCCAGATGTCCAGAGCGGCGTGAGGGGTGCTGGCGCGACCACCGCGCGCTGGCCGGATCCTGCACGGGCTGTTGCCTGCTCCCTGGGGCCCTCCCTGGCTGCCTGGCGCTCTGCTATACACACCGGAGCCTCCAGATCGTGGACTCGCGCGGGCCGGAAGTGCCTATACCTCCGCACTTCCGGTTTCGGCGGCAGTAGCGGAGACAGGCTGTCCCTGCCTAATCCAGCCGGCGGATATAAGCAGTGAGTGGGGGCAGACTGTGGCTGACTCGGGGAGCCTCTCTCAGCTCTGGGGGACATTGACTGGTCTTCAGTGTTCCGGGGGTCTAACTTCCGGTTGGCGGGGAGGAAGACTTCCGGTTCAGCGGCTGCCGTGGGCTGTGGTGCCATCACAGGTAATTGCCTGCCCATCCTCTTCCCTTCTGTATGACCAGGGAGAGCCTGGCAGGGATTGAGGCAACAGGAGTGTCACTTCGACCCATCTGTCCCCATTGGCTGCAGACAGAGCACAGGTCTGGCCGGATAGTGAGGTGCACCTGCTACGAGTTGTCCCCCCTTGTGACCCGGACAGGGTTGTGTAGTCCAATGGAGGCATTTTGAAGTGTTACAGCGCCTTCCCACCCGCGGAGTACCCTTTTGAAATTCTATCTACGCAAAATCTATCTACAGATCTTGAGGTCCTGAAGCTGTGCCTAGGCAATCATGCCTCCTAAAAAGCTTAAACCTACTACTACTGCTTTGGCTCCTCCGATCAAATTCCAACCAAAACCGAAATCAACAACGACCTCGCCTTCTACACCAAAAGGCTCGTCTCCGTCACGACAGACACCAGAGCCGGCAGCCTCCGCCCTGGGCGCTTCGCTGCCTGACCAGGGCCTTGATACAGCTCAAGACGCACCTCTAACAGTTCGTGCCTTACATCAGATGCTGACTGCACTAAGGGCGGACCTGACCTCTGAGGTTAAAGCAGCGATCGGTGGTCTGAAAACTGATGTGACAGAACTAGGAGATCGAACAGACCATCTGGAGACGAAGATGGGAGAACTGGTCTCTTCGCATAACGACCTCTATTCCTCACACAACGCTCTTAGCTCTTCGCATAACTCTCTACAAAGCGAAGTCCTGTCTCTGAGAGAAAAGGTCGCAGATCTGGAGGATCGCTCTCGCAGAAATAACATTAAGATAAGGGGCATACCGGAATCTATTGCAAATCCTGATCTTCAGAGCTATGCTGTTTCTCTATTCAGCAGACTTCTTCCATCATTGGACGCTAATGACTTTTTGATAGATCGTATACACCGTCTCCCGCGTCCACGTACTGCTCCAGGGAATGTCCCAAGAGACACTTTGCTCAGGGTCCACTTCTACCATGTCAAAGAGGCGATCCTTAGAGCGGCTCGGGATCCGAGCAACGAGGCATCCCTCGGAGATCTTCAGCTTTTCCAGGACCTCTCACTTACCACCATCAACCAAAGACGAAGTCTACAATCAATCACGTCAGCCCTGAGGGCCAACAACATCACCTACAGATGGGGCTTCCCCGTGAAATTGCTGGTTCGCTACGAAGACTCTACTTATGTCATCTCCTCCGTGGACGCAGGCATCAAGCTGCTGAAGGAGTGGCGTATCCCCACACCGTCTGGATCTTCTGCAGCCAGGCCCCCTCCACAGGCTGAATGGTCCCAGGTTTCCAGAGACTGAGTTGTATTCCTATCTTCTATGTTGAAATCTCATGGGACCTAATCCTGATTTGATAAGTATAACTATAAGTAATATCAGCAATTCCGCTTAACCTAGATATGCTTTCTCGAGTTTCGTGAGTCTAGGGTGTGGCTGCCGGGGTGCCCGTGGAGGTAGAAGCTTAGTTCTGTGCCCAGGGGCAGTTACCCCTGGTAGTGGCCCGCCCGCTCGCGGGAGGCTGGTCCTCTCGCGGGGGGGATGGGTCAGCAGTGGACTGCTTCCATGGGGGCCCCGAGGTGGTTGTACCCCATAGAGTTTGTGCTAAACCTATCTTTGAGGCTGTCGTAATGTTACAATGCTATGTATAAATTCTCTTGCTGTTCTTTATTCTTAAGTTGTTTTTTGTTTGTTATTGGTTTTTGTTTTATATATTTGGGTGTTCCGCGGGTGGGAATGTGTTCCAACTACCCCCCACATGTTAAACAATTTGCCACACTCTTACCCATGTGGCAAATACTCTGACCCAGTTCCTCGGGTCAGTCCATCCCACTATTTCCCTTGTTCCCTTTTTCCCCTCCCTTTTAATCCCCCCCTTCTTCCTCCCAGTCACTCCAGAACTAAATTTCTAGTGCAATACTTACTCTCGCTCTGTCTATCGTATCACCATGACCCTTTAGAATATGGTTAAGTTCTATACCTTAAACACTAAAGGTCTTAACTCCCCTAACAAACGGCGCCTAGCGCTCACCACATTCCATAAACAAAAAGCAGATGTTGTGGCCCTCCAAGAAACCCATTTCTCCTCCCATGCCCCACCGCAGTTGAGGGACTCGAGATATCCGTTAGGTTACTTTGCAAATGGCCCTTTTAAAAGAAATGGAGTTGCTGTCCTTTTTAGCGCCCGTGTACACTTCCAACTCCATTCAAAACTAGAAGATAAGTCGGGGAGGTACATCATCCTGACAGGCCTCCTAGAGGACAAGCCAATAACTATAGTTTCATTATATGCGCCAAACTCCCGTCAAATTCCCTTCTTGAAGGCCTTGTGTGAGGAGGTACAAAAAGTCCGAAAGGGCCACTTGGTGTTATTGGGAGACTTTAATCTGACTTTGGACCCGAAGGTTGATAAATCCAGGCCCCAGAGGTCATCCGGTCCTGACCCTACCCTTGGCCCCTCTACTACTTTCCGTAAGCTACTAGCGGAATATGACCTTTACGATATTTGGCGGGCGCAGTGTCCGGGTGCTCGAGAATATACCTTTCACTCAATGGCCCACAACACCTACTCTAGAATAGACATGATTTTGTCGGATAAGTGGACACTCCAGCATACTGACTCCATCAATATCCTCCCTATTACGTGGTCTGATCATGCCCCGATGGAATGGTCCTGGAGCCTATGTATTGCCAGAGCTCCTCCAAGACCTTGGCGTATGCCGGCCTACCTATTCACTTCACTGGAGGCTAGGACTGCTCTCTCGGAGTCATTGTCACAATACATTCAGTTAAACGACCCAGCTGACACTTCCCTCTCAACACATTGGTGTGCCCTGAAGGCAGTAGTTAGAGGTGCTGCTATTCAAATTGGGGCCCGTTTAAAGAGGCAATACCTCCTACGCCAACGAACACTTGAGTCTGACCTAGCGAGATTAGAGCTCCAAAACCAAACACGCCCATCTAAAACCTTACAAAAAGAAATAAATGAGGTGAGGAAACAGCTGAATAATATTTTCATTACTCGCATGAAATCCTCCTTACTCAAGTTGAGGCAAAAATTCTACACAATGGGTAATAGGGCCAGTCGTCTCCTAGCCCGAAAATTAAGAGGCAAGCAAGCTAGAAATCGTGTTAAAGTATTGCACGGTCCTAGAGGTAACAAGATATATAACCCAGCGGCCATAGCTAACCAGTTTGCCAAATTCTACTCTAAACTTTATAACCTCCAGGACGATGATAATGTTTTTAAACCATCTGAGGCCTCCATTTCCGCATTCCTCCAACACTTAGACCTTCCCTTGTTAGACGCCGATAGCTTACAATTGCTTAATCTCCCGTGGACCCAGGGAGAAGTTGAGAGAATCATTAAATCCCTTCCAAAAGATAAGGCTCCCGGCCCGGATGGTTTCATTAATGCATTCTATAGTGCCTTCGGGACCGAAGTTCCCCCTCTCCTTACTAACCTGTATAATAGTGTTTCGGAGGGTGGGGGCTTTCCAACAGAGATGTTGGAAGCACAGATTATTACTATACCAAAACCGGGCAAGGACCACTCAAACTGTAAGAATTATAGACCAATAGCATTGCTTAACACAGACCTGAAAATTTACGCTAGATTGCTTGCTGATCGCCTGAATCCCCTCTTACCACAACTGATACACCCGGACCAGGTAGGCTTTGTAGTAGGCCGCCAGGCCTCGGATAACACTCGACGCATATTAAATGTCGTGGACCTCCTCTCTGGGTCCTCGGAGGAAGTTATTTTGCTCTCTTTAGACGCAGAAAAGGCCTTTGACAGACTTCACTGGAAGTACATGAAGGAGGTCTTGTGTAAGTTTGGTATACAGGGAAGAGTTCTTCACTCCATATTAGCCCTATATCAAGACCCCTCCGCTAAAATCTTCAGTAACGGTTTCCTATCATCCTCATTTCCCATCACTAATGGCACGAGGCAGGGGTGCCCTCTTTCCCCTTTAATGTACGTCTTGGCTATAGAACCCCTGGCCCTCACAATCCGGCAGGCAGATAACTTCCCAGGTATTGACATCCATCCACATAGACAGAAGGTATGCCTATTTGCTGATGATGTCCTACTGTTTGTAACCAGCCCGGAGACCTCATTGATAACTTTGAAGCACATCTTAGACAGGTTTAGCGAAGCATCATTCTATAAATTGAACGTTACAAAATCTGAAGCCCTTCCCATTAATATACCACAATCTTCCCTTTCAAGCTTACAAAAGAAATTTCCTTTTGTGTGGGTTAAAGACTCCCTATCTTATCTAGGTATACATATCCCGGCAAACCTATCTGCGGTGTTTGAAGTTAATTTTTCCCCGATCTATCTTCACCTCTCCTCACTGGCTAAGAACTGGATTGATTTTGAGGTCTCTTGGTTGGGGCGCATAGCGGCTTTTAAGATGATGTTGCTACCAAAACTTATGTATATTTTCCGTACCATACCCTATATTATACCAAAACGAATGATGGATAGGTTCCACACTCTGATGATGTCATACGTCTGGAGGCAGAAACGCCCCCTCCTTACATACAAACGTATGTCTTTACCAAAGTCAAGAGGCGGCTTATTGCTTCCCAGCTTAACACTTTACCAGGATGCCTGTGTTTTGAGTCACCTCCGGGACTGGTCGCTACCCCTTGCAGCCAAGCCGTGGGTTGATATCGAGAGGGCTTTATATGTAGGATTCCCCCTGCTGGATCTTCTTTGGATTCCTAGGCCGGACCGCCCACCGGGTGCCCGTAAATTACTCTCTATCTCGGATGCCTTACGGGTATGGGATAAATTTATTGGGTCGCACAAGGATGTTGTACTCCCTTCTCGCAATCTTTCCCTCCAAGCATTGTCGAAACTCATACCGGATATCAATATTACTGTATGGAAAAATAGAGGGATAGTTTCTCTGGCGGATATGTTTGCGCAGACCCTTTTCCTCCCCTTTGACGTGCTTAGGGACAAATACAATCTGCCTCAGTCTGAGATGTTTAAATATATGAGAATTAGACACTGGGTGGGGGCGGCTTCCAGGACCCCCCATGCCTTGTCCACACTTCCAGCTCAGGTCCTAGATAGATTAACAAAGGCGGGTAGTAGGGGAGGAATAACATTCTGGTACCGCTATTCCCAGTCCCTGGTCCCAGTCTCCAAGACTCCGATTCAGGCACGCTGGGAAGCAGATATTGGTATGACTCTCTCCCTCCAGCAGTGGGAAAAGATCTACATTTCCTCACACCGCATGTCTAGATGCATCAATCACACCGAAATGTATGTTAAGCTCCTCAATCGGCTCTACCTCACCCCGGATCGCCTTCATAAGATATGGCCAAGTCAGTCTAAATTCTGCTGGCGTCAATGTGGTCAGATAGCAGATGTTTATCATGTCTTTTGGACATGCCCGGTGATCCAGACGTTCTGGGGCGAGATATCCGCTTTGATTTCGGAGGTCCTGCGAGTTTCTGTCACTCTTGACCCGAAGGTAGCCCTCTTACATATTTATCAGCCTGGGGTTCCTAGCTATAAGCGCTATGTATTAGGACACATACTAATAGCTGCTAGAGCAGCAATTGCTCAGAACTGGAAGTCCCCTGCTCCCCCCAGCATCACCAAGGTCGTGCCTAAGATCCAGTATAGTTTTGAAATGGAAACAACGGATATGCCCTATACGTCATCCGCCTCCAATCCAATTTTCAAATGGTTTAGCTGGCACGAATATGTTACAGAGGGCTCCGGTAGAGCACGAGTAGCTTCAAATACTTCACCCTCTCCATCCCCAGCAGCCCTCATAGAGGAACCCCAGCCTAACGATTAGGCTCTGCCTGTGTGCTATCTGAGCTACCTAGGTATTAACGTCTCCCCATCTGGCATACTATGAGAAAGACCAATGTGTATATTTTATTTATGCTTCTTAAAGTAACGTGCATGCTATAATATCGTTGTTTCAATTGAGTGACCCCCCCCCCACCCCCCTGCGTGGGGGTGTCCCCTCTTGTTCCTTTTTTGTTTTTTTCATTACCCTTTTGTTTGTTACCTCAACTGTGTTTGTTACCCTTTCTTTTTTCTGTACCCCATTTAACTTTGAAAAACTCAATAAAAATTTATTGAAGTAAAAAAAAAAAAAAAATCATTAGTGTTCAAATTAGTGCAAAAACTGACTGGATCCATCTATGGAAGATATTTGACAAAAGGGGTACTGGCCCTTTTAGTCTAAAGATAAAGCTTCTTTTCTACCCTTTATGGCTTATCATAGCATTCTTATTAGTATTATCCATTATTTAAAAAATGCAAACATATTATGTAGTTATTATTATTATTATTATTGTTTATTTGTAAGGCGCCACAAGGTTTCCGCAGCGCTGTACATGGTACAAACAGTAGACTATACAGGGTAAGACAGTACAGAACAATAAACACATAGTACCAGTACTTCAGAAACTCCAGGCAGGCAGATACAGTAGAGACGGAGCAGAAGAACAGGTATGGAGACAGGAGGGAAGATGGGCCCTGCTCATACGAGCTTACATCCTAAGGGAGGGTAAACAGAATCAGGTACATGAGGGAACCAGTAAAGCAACGGGGAGAGAGAAAGGGGGCAGGGGAGAACCAGAAGAGGTGAGAGGTTAAGTGGATGGTTGGTAGGCCTTAAGGAACAGGTGAGTTTTAAGAGCTCGCTTGAAGGAGCACAAAAGGGGTTCTGTACACTGAGGGGATTACAATACAATTAAATAACATAGAATAACAGGAAACTAAAATAAATTTGACCCTGCACAAATAGGCTTACAGAATTAGAGGTGTTGAGGGACAATTGATATGTTAGTGGAATAACTATAGCTCTTGATAGGAATAGTATGTGTGGCTTCATCTCCATAATCACTTTATCAGTTATTACTGCAAGGCACCATTCTGTGCCTTCTACTTGAAGCAAAGTGTTCAAATTCTGGTGACAATTTGTGAATCATTGTCTAACGCTGAATCAATATTCTCCTTGCCAAATTTATAAATTCAAGCAGTACAACAATTTCAACAATAATTGTAATTGCAGTCTAATATGAATAGAACTATATAACTGTTACAAATCAGTGTAATATTATATAGTTGTCAGCCACCAATATTAAAGCCGCCATTGTTGAAATGTTAAGTCTGCTTTTGACAACCATGAATGACCTTCATTTATTTTAACTGAACCTCTTTTGGCTCTGGAGAAGGCTTTTGAGTTTGTGCTGCATGGCAAGTCTTGTGGTTACCCACCAGCTCGGAGTAGCATTGTGCCTGTTATTTTTTCTTTGGCTTTATGCACACTGTAGACACAGAGCTAGGACACTTGCTCCCAATATTTTCAGAAATTGTGTACAGGCATGGCAAAACGTTTTGAGAATGACAGAAGTATTGGTTTTCACAGTTTGCTTCTTCAGTGTTTTTAGACTTTCTTCTAAGATGTTACTATGGCATACTGAAGTAAAATTTCATAAGTGTCAGAGGCTTTTACTGACAATTACATTAAGTTTATGCAAAGAGTCAATATTTGCAGTGTTGACCCTTCTTTTTGAAGACCTCTGCAATTCGCCTTCGCATGCTGTCAATCATCTTCTGGGCCACATACTGACTGATGGCCGCCCATTTTTGCCTAATAAATGCTTGGAGCTTGTCAGAATTTGTGGAGTTTTGTTTATCCACCCGCCTATTGAGGATTGACCACAAGTTCTCAATGGGATTAAGGTCTGGGGAGTTTCCTGGCTATGAGGCCACACATGAATGGTCTCAGGATGCTTTACTGTTGGAATGACAGAGGACTGATGGTAGCACTCACCTCTTCTTCTCCAGGCAAGTGTTTTTCCATATGCCCCAAACAATCTGAAAGGGAATTCATCAGAGAAAATTATTTTACCCCAGTCCTCAGCAGTCCAATCCCTGTACCTTTTGCAGGATATCAGTCTGTCCCTGATGTTTTTCCTGGAGAAGTGGCTTCTTTGCTGGCCTTCTTGATACCAGGCCATCCTCCAAAAGTCTTCGCCTAATTGTGCGTGCAGATGCCCTCACACCTGCTTGCTGCCATTCCTGAGCAAGCTCTGCACTGGTGGCGCCCCTTTCCAGCTGCTGAATCAACTTTAGGAGACGGTCCTGGTGCTTGCTGGACATTTTTGGACACCCTGAAGCCTTCTTAACAACTATTGAACCTCTCTCCTTAAAGTTCTTGATGATCCGATAAATGGTGCTTTAGGTGCAATCTTACTAGCAACAATATCCTTGCCTGTGAAGCCCTTTTTTTGCAAAGCAATGATGACTGCATGTGTTTCCTTGCAGATAACCATGGTTAACAGAGGAAGAACAATGATTTCAAGCACCACCCTCCTGTTAAAGCTTTCAGTCTGTTATTGTAACTCAACCAGCATGACAGAGTGATCTCCAGCCTCCAGTGATTCTCTCGTCAACACCTGTGTTAACGAGAGAATCACTGACCTGATGTCAGTTGGTCCTTTTGTGGCAGGGCTGAAATGCAGTGGAAATGTTGTTTTTGGGATAAATGTTCATTGTCATGGCAAAGAGGGACTTTGAAATTAATTGCAATTCATTTGATCACTCTTCATGACATTATGGAGTATATGCAAATTGCCATCATAAAAACTGAGGCAGCAGACTTTGTGAACAAGCCAGTCACTGGGTCCATTGGGTCTTCGAAATAACCATATTCTTGAATTGATGAAATCCCTTGGTATTACTTTGTCTTCATGGTTTTATATTTGTGAGAATATGATTATGTGAACAGACAAGCAGAGTTCTGATAGAAAGTGCAATCATCTCATAGCATAGCATTACTAAGAAATAGTTGTTGGTGCAATGATTGCCTTGATAGAGATAGTTATACTTATATTTAACAAATATACCCTAAACACAAGAAAATTATACAATTTGGACAAGTAAAACAATACTAGTTGCCCATTTTAGGACAGCCGAAGCATACCTTGAGGGATCAAATTCTTTATGCGAATAGTGCAGAAGTCTTTTACCTTTGAACAGGAGCATTAGGCATAACCAGGTGAAAGGGAAAAGCCAATACCTGCATTGTGCAATCCAGCTAGACTGCAGTAAGAGAATGTATTTCTTGTATTATTATCATATGTATTGTTGTAAATATGCAAACAACACAATAAGCCAGCTAGGGAAGATTACAACGTTTATGCCCTCCCCCATTTAAAAATATGCTTTATTGGAAATCAGAAAAAAATGTTCATCTGTGCAATTTGTGGCAAACAGGAGGTAAAACAGATTCAAAGCTTTCAGTGTCAATAAACCTTGCAAAAAATTATTTCTTTCATATAGTGTTGTAATACATGGTTGTGCCTCCGGTTGCTGGCTAAATCCACAACTATAGTTTTTTCATATTGCTTTTGTTTTCAAGGGGAGTCCAGTTACCCCGTGTCTTTTGTGAGGGTGAAGTTTAAGCTATTTGTAGAAAGTGATCTAATATGAAATCTTGTAAAAATGCATGGGTTAAATGGGATTTTATTTATTATTTCTTGTGTTAGAGAATTTTCTGCAGGGAGGAGGGCAACAGTGTTGTACATACCATATTATTATTATTATTTCTTTATAGGGCACCACATGAGGTCCGCAGCACCATACAGAGGGAAAACAACAAGACAGTACATGGTATAGCAGTACAGTAAACAAATAACACTAAAACTCTCAACACAGCTACTGGGGTGCAAGGGGTATATTCAGCACAGTCTAAAACCAGTGCCCATTAGGATGGGCATAACCAACAGGTTTAGAGTCACTGAAAGAGGTGGCAAAGATAATAAATCTAGTTACATGCCTGCACACCCTATTTCAGCATAATTCCTCAGAGCTTTCACCCAGCAGGTGGCCCTGCAGGGTGATAGACTGGAGGCAGATAAAAGTTTAAAGAGTGAAAGTGTGCCACTCTTCCTTCATATTTGCCTTAGTACATAGGTTTATATTAGGCTTTAAGACCACTGTCTAATTTCTTTATTGATATTTTCAAATGCACTACTGTTGGAGAAAGCTAATTAATTTTCATTACACTATTGCTGTTAGGATACTGCGTGCTTATACCAAAAATATATTTAATACTGCATACTAGTTGTGGACCAAAGATGAGTGGCAATGGAACTCATTTTTTGGGTACAGGTTAAAAGATTAAGGACACCTGTTATAACATGTAAATGTTATATAGTTTTGGGAAGAGTGTAATGTGGCAGTTTTCATTAATAAAATCTCCATCATGAGCATTCCAGACCCCCGTACAGAACCGAAAGGAGTTTGTGTGAGTCCTTACAGTAAGGTATCTTGAGTCTGTATACCTCTATTAATCATCAGCTTAGATTGATAAGCAGGACCATATGGTCAGACATTAATAGAACACTTGACTGGCCAACACTGGCAGTATAAAAATAGCAGTGTTCCAAATATATTATGTAATATGTCTTGGAAAATGATCAAATATACGTTGATAAACCTGTATTTTTTAGATATTTTTTTTAAAGCAAATAGGCAAGAAAATATTTAATTTATTGATTGGGTTTTTCAACTATGATACCAAGTGACTGCTAACAGTACATGTTTTCAAGGTCTTCTCATAGAATAACAAGTAAAATATTTAGTACCTCATGCGGATATTTTAAAAAGTGTCAGTCAGTACTTAATAGACTTGTGCCCCAGCTGGGGCATATATAAAACACGTTCTGTTAGCAATCCCCGAGGACCAGGCTTGTCACTGGATATGGGGAATAATTGCTGGGAAGAAAACACGACATGCCAGTTATTGATGAGGGAAATTCTTAAATTCATTATGTGAAAAAAAATAATTTACCTTTGATATGATGGTATATTTAGGGGACACTTCAATATAATAAAGAACAATTCAGGCGCTGTATATATCCTATACAGGTTAAACAGAAAAGAAAATATATATAAATACTTAAATTCGTATGATGAGAGGTTCCTTGATGGTTCTCCTCCACTGTTTCTCATATGAAAAACAGAAAAAACAGTACTAAAGGGGAATTCAATTCCCCCCCCAATGTACCGCCGCGTTAAACATATTACCCTTATTACAATAATATTAACCCTGCTTTATGCTCAAAAAGCCGGCGTTAAAACTACCGTAATGACGGTATTTACGTGCACTATTACCGTAATAACAGTTTGTGTTACTTTTTCAAGTAACACGGCCAATTTAATTCCCCCCTAATAGTGTGATATTGTATACATCTGTTAGGGTTATGATTTATAATAAATATAAATGTAACAATAAGTTGTATTTGTAGTTATTGTGGACATTCCAAAAGGACCTAACATTCTGGTAGGAGTGACTGTGCAAACCAATGCTTCATGTTTGAATGTGTCTTTTAAAATGTTGAGTGTTTTGGAGAATTAAAGTTTATGTAAAAAATTTGAAACTGGATTGCACTAGATGTATTTTCTTCTCTTTATAAATGCATTCCACGTGATTATAACATTGATCTAAGGGGTGTCAAAGGAAAATAGAAGAGAGAAAAAAATAACAAGATTCTTTTTTTGGGTCACCTTTTGGAATATCCCCAAGAACTATACATAAAACTTATTGTTACATTTATATTTATTTATTATAAATCGTTACCCTAACAGGTGCATACTATATCACACTATTCGTGTTGTTTTTTTCTGTTTTCCATAAATCCTCCTACTACATATGAGAAACAGTGGAGAGGAACCATCAAGGAACCTCTCACCATACAAATATAAGTATTTATATATATTTTCTTTTCTGTTTAACTTGAATAGGATATATACAGCGCCTGAATTGTTCTTTAATTATTATATTGTTTGTTTGTAAATTAGTGTGTGTTTTACATCAGAACTGGTTTGGACAGCAGTTGATTTTTGGAGCACTGTGAGAACTTGTTTTTTCTTTTAAATTTAGGGGACAGCAAGACTAGTTCATAACATTTCATGGTTAAACACCCATCATATTTTTTTTTCAAAAAAATCCAGGACCACGTGGTGCTGAAAGAAGACCATCAAAATGTGATTCCATCTACTCTAATAACACACTCCGTAAAATTCTGTCTACTTAAGATATATTCAAACATAATAATCGACTTACTCTCTCTGTGCAAACACACAGCACAACTTCATCCACCTTCTCCAGGCCCCCAGTACGGTCCCCCCCACTGAAAATTAAACTCCTCCCAAAATAGATTTTGGGTTTAATGTTACCTGACTCGATGCTAGGAGGTTTAATGTTACCTGACTCGATGATAGGATGCCAACTCCACTCCCCACCCACACTTTTTTATCTTTTCCACTTGCTCAAGGTATCGAGGCACAATTGAAAAATAAACATTTATAGATTGCGCTGTTTCTAGACAAGTTTAATATAATTAAAAGGTACAATAATTTAAAATCATTTTGTATACAAATAGAGTTAACAACTTCTTAATAAAAAAATATAAATAGCTGTCCAAAGACAGCAATCATTTTTCGTATATAGCAATTTAATATATGAACTCCTGGAAT